>NC_142812.1:21124877-21338132 GCF_049724085.1 Artemia sp. Qi Xiang Cuo | reverse complement strand
TTTACTCCTAATCTAAGAGACTTAGGCTTCTAAACAGTGATTATCAGTAGACTAGTAAGTACTATTTTGCCCAGACCTATAGCCAAACATTTGTTCATCGGCTAGAAATATAACTTAGATCTCTTCTGTTAGGAACCGATGAACAAGGAAATTTTTCCTCTCAGTGTCAATAATGAGTGAGAAAATCATCTCAAGAATTCACACTCCCGTCGTTGTAGGTCAACGGCCCCTTTCGGATTGGATCTATCCCCAAATTAGGTTATAGAAAGGAGTTCCTATTTCCATATTTTTTGTACACCAGAAGATGTATTTATCTTCAAATCAAGAGATTTTTTCCCTACTGAACCTTTCAATTGGTTAACTGAAGGTCTCAGAAATTGTTCGTCAAAATAAACATCCGAGAAGATGGCAGAAGATAAATATTAAGCTATTCTAACAAGGCCAATATTTTAGAAGAAACAGACTTAAGCTAAACTTTATTTTTTTTTCTCTCAACGTTAAGACAGGTTAATGTTATAGCCTTTTCTTCACTGAATATCCCAAAAGTTATTAGGAGAAGGTTACCAGAGGCAAGAACTTGAAAACACCTCCACAAAGACCTAATTCAGACCATAGACCCTTCTTAAAGTTTCATTTATTTGGAGCTGTCCGAAGCCTGCTTCTCGAGAAGCCTTTGTCACTTACTATATTAAATAAAAAAACAAGGTTTTTCAACTGAAATTAGGGAGCAACATTAAAACTTAAAACGAACAGAAATATGAAGGGGATTGCCCCCATCCTCAACACCTCCCTCTTTACGCTAAAGTTTTTTAGTACTTTTAAAAAAGCGTCTTATTGTTCTAATTAAACGGCCCGTGTGTTTCAGGAGTCATTCTTAAAGAATTGGGACAAAATTTAAACTTTAGCGTAAAGAGCGAGGTATTGAGGAGGGGGTGACCTCCTTCATATACGTAATAATTTTGTTCCACTTAAGTTTTAATGTTGCTCCTTACTTTCAGTTGAAAAAACTTGTTTTTTTTATTTTAATATCTGATCATTTTTTAAATAATGCCAGGAAACCTGGCCCCACCTCCACAGAGAAATCCCCCTCCCCATGGAAATATCATCTAGACAATTAAATCCTGGTAAAACTTTACCCCGGACAATTACTCTTAACCACTATGTGCGTAAAATTGAGACGGAAAAGAGAAAGCAAGACATATAAAGATACTTTTGTATAAAAATTCTGGCAAATTCCCGCAGTGTATAATTTCCCGTGAGAAGTTCACTCCCTGGAAACTTACCTCCCCATGAAAAATTCCCCCATGGAAAACCCCACAGCAAAAAAATTCCCCCCCCCCGAAAATGTATGCATAATTCCCAATAACAAATACTATGCGTAAACGATGGACAAATTTTTATAACTTAAAGACCTTTCCCCTGGGGCTATGGGGGGGGGGGGGGTCATGTTATATCCAAAGGCATAGTTATTGGGCCTTTTAACTATGATGAACAAAATACCTATCTCAAAATTGTGACCGGACGATTTAGGGTAAAAAAGGGGCGGGGAGGGGGCGTAGTTGCCCTCCATTTTTTTTGGTTATAAAGGGCACTACAACTTTTAATGTCCGTTCGAATGCCCTCTCCCGGTATCGGGAGCCCTCTCCGATATTCTAGAATTACTGGGTCGATACGATCACCCCTGGGGAAAACGAAAAAAAAAGAAACAAACAAACAAATAAACACGCATCCGCGATCTTTCTTCTGGCAAAAATTACAAAATTCCACATTTTTGCAGATAGGAGCTTGAAACCTATGTAATAGGGTTCTCCAATATAGTGGACCTGATTGTGTCATTCTCCCTGAGATTACTTGAATCTCAGAGGTTGTTTTCCCTTTTTCGAAAATCAGGAAAATTTTATAAGGCTCGTAACCTTTGATAGGTAAGACTAAACTTAATTAACTTTATATATTTGAAATCAGGATAAAAAGCCAATTCTTTTGATATATCTATTGGTATCAAAATTCCGTTTTTTAGAGCATCGGTTACTATTGAGCCGAGTCGCTCCTTTTTTACATTTCGTTACCAAGAACTGTTTGAAAATGATAATTCTTCAAAGAAAGGTTCCTTTGTATCTCATTAAATAAAACAAAAAGACATTTTCCTTTTACTGAAAGTAAAGGAGAAACATTAAAACTCAAAACGAACAGAAATTATTCCGAATATGAAAGGTTGTCCCCTCCTCAATACCTTGCTCTTTACGCTAAAGTTTGACTATGACCGTTCCATCCTCACTGAAAATCCCCCCTCCCTGTGAAAATTCTTGCGGACAATTCAGCCTGAAAAATTATCCTTAGCATACTTTTATTTGTTAAAGACTTTAATCTCTAATCGGTTTCTCGATCACTCCGAAAAGACCCCCTTCTTTTAAATTTTTTTCCAGAAATCAAAACACGGGGAACTCACATTCTAAACAATTAACTTACAATAAAACTCACATTCTAAACAATTACAAAACTGCAAAAACTGTAATTGTCTGCCTAATCACCGACAACCTTTGAAACACCGACAGCACCAAAAATATTTGAACTATATATGGCAACGGGTCAAAATTTGAGCTTTAGAGAAATTATTGAAATCTAAAAAATTATATGGGGGCATTAGTATTAATAGAGACGAAGGGGATTTTAGAATGAATTCAATTTATACTAGTTTTATTAAGGGGCAGGTAAAATTTTCTAACAGTGGTACTTTACATAATAGTCCTCGAACATATGACAACGTTGCAAGTGAAAGTCAGGATGGGATCAAAGCTGGGAAGAGTCAACGGACGGCAGCTAAGTTAACAAATAAGAAAATCCACTTGATTTAAATGCAAGCTTTTTTGATCCTAGTAGTTTCAATCAGGGGTGGTGACTTAGGGTTTTATGAATTGTTTTTCAAATAAACATAATTTTTATTTTGAATAGATCTCATTTATCAATCTGACTTTAAAGAGGAGAAATATCTGTTGTACATAATATGTTGGAAATATGTTGGAAATATGTTGTTGAAATATCTGTGACATAAGGTTGTCGGTGATTAGGCAGACAATTATAGTTTTTGCAGTTATGGAATTGTTTAGAATGTGAGTTTTATTTACTTGTTTGTTTTTTATTATTTTTTTCTCTCTTTCTTGTTGTATTGTTGTTTTTTAATGATTTAAATTATTTTTGTTTGCTCTGTTTTTTTCGTTGATGAAAGCTCCCGGATGAGGAGTTGAAATAATCGAAATTTTTTTACTAATTAATGTTTTTTGTTGTGTTTTTAGTACGTTTTTAATACGTTTTCTTCGCTGCTTGATTAATTAAACTCGTTTTTCTCTCTTAAATTTCAAATAGAAAAGCAGTGTGGTCTAAGAAATTACCTGAGATGGATGGTGTAATTTACTTCAAGTTCACTTGCTATTTTGAGGGAGCTTCCCTCCCTTATACAAAAATCAGAAAAAATTCTCAGGCTCGTAACTTTTAATTGGTAACGTTAAACTTGAAGAATTGTACATCTTCGGAATAAGAGGCCACGCTGTAGCGCTGCCTGTAGCAAAGTCATAGGCCGTCAATATATTAATTTTTTTCTTCCAGACAGTTGATAAAGAAAAGAAGGCCACGCTCTAGCGCTGCCTGTAGCAAAGTCAGGCCGTCAATATATTAATTTTTTCTTCCAGAGACACTTGATAAATAAGGGAATGCCACGCTCTAGCGTTGCCTGTAGCAAATTCATAGGCCGTCAATATATTTATTTTTTTTCTTCCAGAGACACTTGATAAAGAAGGGGTGGCCCCATAAAATTTGGAAGGGCTCATTCGGTTGGAAGTTGATAGTTCTAGTAAAATCAAAAGTAATAAGAAGGGAACTAGCCCCCTCCCCTCCCTTGCCTTCCTTTTCTAACCGGCTCCCCATATCCTCCCAAGACATTTAATCAAAATGTTGAGATAGTCTTTTCTTTCAAAACTTTCAAAACAATATACCCTTGAGGATGACATGATCCCTGCAGGCCTTTGAATAAGGACCAGAGAGTATATTAAGTGGAAGTTTTTTTACATATATTTTTTATAATGCAAGGGGGATTATATAATAGCTTAGGAGTGGCTAAGCGTACTAATTTCAAAATGTTGTTTAGGGGGATGTAAAACCTAAACAAAAGACACTATTTGCATCCATTCAATGTTCTCAGTCGGATAACATCTTGTTGCACGAGCCAGTTAAATAATTTCAAGTGAACAATACACTTGTGTGACGCAATCAATTTATTTTTGACTATCTTCTTAGCTATTGCTTACTAATTTGTGTGATGGGAAAAGGAAAGAAAAAACAAATTGACTTGGTATCGTCTTGCAACTCTAAGGAATATATAACCATACATGAATCAATCCAAAGTCTAGCAGCTAGTGTAGAACATATTTTATCAAATTTTAAAATTATTAAAGATGAAGTGCAGGGTCTAAGGAGTGAAATAACAGAAATTAGATTTAAAATAAGTAATGTACCCTCCCGAATCTTAAAATTAGAAAGCTTAAGTTAAGCTCATGACGATGCTGTCTCAAAGCTCACAGAGGAGATTAAAGACATATCGTCAAGTAAGTCAGTTGACAATTCTAGACTCGGGCCACTTACAAACAAAATACAGGCCTCCCGCTAGATTTTTCGTGATAAATAGGAACTTTATGAACTTTTGACCACAAAAATATGAACTTCATGAACTTTTGATTGAGCTTTTTATGAACCGATCATGAACCTAAATTAACAATATGCGCACCTCAGAAATTGTCCATGGACACAAAAGCGGCAGTTAGTGTTTTCATTACTTGTGCACATGTTCTTCTTTTTTTGTTTTTTTGTTGTTTTTTCTTCTTGAGTTCAGTTAAATGCGTTTAATTTTTATAAAAGTACAAAAAAGTCCATTCTAGTTGTTCCTTTTTTTGGCAAAATATGACGAAATTAAGGACGACTTTTGTTTGTTTACCCTGCTCTGTATCCGCTCAACCTCTCTGGCTGCCTCATCTTCGCGCATCTTCCGGCTCAAAGTCTTGATCATACTTTGTGCAAGGCTTATTTCTACAAAGTCTTTGGCATCTATGGCTTTTTTCAGCTTCTCATTAGCTTCTTGAAGAAGCCTTTCTGCTACTTGTCTCTTCTCCTTTTCAACTGACTTCTTCTCAATCAAATCTTTTTCCAGGTGTTCAATGGTCTTCTTCTCAGATAACATCCTTTTTTTCCTCTTCTTCTCTTGCCTTCTTCTTTCCTTCTGGACTCCTCTTCAGCCTGTCTAGATCGCTCAGCTTCCAGGTACACTTTATAGCTCTGGCACGCATTCCACCCCAAATTCAAAAGTTCTCTGGTAATAGGGACTATCTTGGACCTGTTCTCAAACTTGTTTAGAGCGTCAGAAACTATCAGTCTAGCATTGAGCATTTTTGTTTTGACTTTCATTGATGATTTTTCCTCGGTCATGATCTGTCCAGACCGGGAAAAATCACGTTCAACGTCAGCGTTCCCATGCAACATGCAGAGAGCTGCTTTTACTATCTTTGAAACAAAGGAGATATGTTGTCTGTCCTTGATGGTTTTTCAGACTAAAAACCGAGTTCCATAAAACATCAATCCTTGCTGAAGTCATGCTCTTAGGCAAACTCGGTTCCAGCTGGAGCAAGTTCCATTTGTCAATGGCAGCTTCAGTATTCACACGGAAAGGCATAAATCCAACGATTTTCACAAAGTTGCTTGTTCTTGTCTCAGGATTCGAATCATCCAGCCACAGGCACCGGAAATGCTGAAGGGCACTTTGACCTAGTGATTTCTCTTCAATATGGCGGCAAGCGGCCAGGTAAGCAGTTCTGGCACTACTTCTGAAGTTCAGAGCATCAACTTTTTGTACCTTCAACAGGCATTCTTCCACGCCGTCACCGCACGCTACTTTATCGGATGGAAGAAAATCCCCCCTTGAATTGGAGAGCTCAGAAAAAGTTTTTTTCCCTTCTGAATATCAGTCAAAGCACTTTGCTTGACAAAACGGCTCGCAGTCATCATTACCAGTAAACGCATTTCGTCATACAGAATGTGGATAAGTGGTTCTTCACGTTGTAACAACTCTGTGAACTGAGCTAATAGCTTTCCAAAAGATATGACAAAGAGGAATAATGCTTTGGTTGTGGTAAACTCGAGACTGCTAAATATCTCGTGGTATACACTAGACTTCATCAACTGTGGTCTTTTCTTAGGGATGAACTTCAGGAAATGCTCATCGAGAGCATCCCATTGCTCATCAAGTCTCTCAGCTGAAACAACGAGGGTTAGTCATTGACTTGGCACATGTTTCAGGAAACAATGTGGAGGAAGCTTGAGATTTTCCTGGATGGTATCTAAATCTTCTAAACAGGCAGGCCAACCACTAAGGAAGTAGAAAATTCGAATCGCAAAATCGGAAACTTTGGATCCGTGATGGTCCAAATCTTTCAAAAAAGCGTTGTGGACTATGTGTATATTGCATGTCCCAATGTCAGCTAGGCCTCGGTTGCTGCACACAGTTCCAACTTTGGAATCAAATAACTTCCAAACTTTCTTGTTGACATTAGGTCCATCACTTCCCAGCATCAAGACTTGATGGATATCAAGGTTAGCATCCTTTAGAGCTTGTAGTAGGTGCTGGTGTAAATCTTCCGCTTTTGCGTATCCTATGAAAAAGGACTGTAGGTGGCGTACAGAGACTCTTTCTTTGGTCTCCGACCAGTATCTAATCATGATATTCAACTCCTTTGCACCTTTGGCATTTGTAGTCTCATTGTAAGGCAACGCCAAGTAAGAAGATCCAATGTTGCGTAGAAGGTCCTTGCAAAAATGGGGCGACAGCGCCTCTGTTATGAGGTATGACACCTTGGTCTCTCCAAGGCTGAGTTCCGCCGACACTTCACCAGGGAACATAGCTTTAAAAATGATTGCAATGCCATATTTCAGGGTTTGACGAGCTAGTTGTCTGCAAGACAAGCTGGAGCGGTTCCAGTTTTGCTGTAAGATTCGAAACATGCTTTTCGCCCTCTGAGTGTTGGATTATGGAGTTCTATCCTCTAATACTCATAAAACTTTTGTTACAAACTTTGCAGAAAGCTTCTTCGTCACTAGTAACATTGCCTGCACGCCAATCACTGACCTAGCGCTTAGTATTGTCCTCTTTTTTTAACTATGCGCTATTAAACTTGCATCTGCCCATTTTTAGCTCTTAAGCAGCAACCAAGCAACCATTGGCACAAAGCAAAAAAGCATTAATATAGCAACAAACCTTTCCTAAAAAAAAGAGAAAAAGCATTAGTGTGATTCCATGTAAAAAAAAAGAAAAAGAAAAAAAAAGAATAATCAATCAGCTTATGATCTTCTGCCAAGAAGTTATGTTACAGCTCATAAGCTTAAATCAACTAGATGGAATATTACTACTAGAAAACTCTACGAAGGTAGCAAAGACTCAAGCCAGAAAAAGACTAAAAGATAGCTTAGTGCAAGAAGATATAAGGGCAACATAGGAACCAAGTTAGATGTAACGATGTCTTTGTGAACAGAAGAAAATGTATGTTCACAAAACATGCTGAGTGTTAAAGTTTAAAACGTTTTAAATAAAACTCTTGCACATTTACTTTGCTTGTCCTTTATAAAGAAAAAGACAGAAACCGCAAGTGCTTTCCAGATGATGACAAGAAAAATATAAAGCTTATGAACCTTTTTTCTAAATTATAAACCATTTATGAACCTAGGTTAAAAATATGAACTTTTTTCATAATTATGAGCCCAGTGGGAGGCCTGCAAATATTAATGCTAGAAAATGCTGAACGGCGAAATAATATTATTGCATGGAATTTAAAGTGTTCGTCAAAAGAAGAGAGTCATGATAAATTTAGTGATAAAATTATTGCTGAAATTCCATGTTCGATGTGATTTTCAGATCACGGAATAAAATGATTAATTTACCAAGCTCAGACTTAAAAAATACAAATAACAAATGTATGGTTTTGCAAGCAAATAAAAAAAAAAATTAGAAACCATGATTTCAGAAAAGAAATAAAGATTGAGAATTGCCATATTTTCTCAAAGGTTTACTTAACAGATGATGTCAACAAATCAGTCCGGGAAATTAGATCATCTCTTATAAAGAAGAAAAATGAGCTCAAACAGAAAGGTTCACAAGCCTGGATCCAACCGGTAGTTCCCCTTGTGCTGTGCTACATCAATGAATTTGGCGTCAAAAAGAAATTAGATTGGTTCAAATTGTGACCAGTTGACTATTGTGAATATGGATTCTGTGGTTTGGTCGGGAATTAGGCCTAACTTTGGTTTTTGTTTTTCTTATATTGTTTGAGTTTACGAGTGTAGTTGTTTAGTCTTCATATGCTGAGAAGGGGAAAAAATTCCTCTTTTTATCAAAATATAGGTGTTGTTCATTATATTATGGCTAACAGCAGATTGTTGTTTTTCATGAAAACAAGCCTTTTCAGTGTGATTTCCAGCGTGTTTTGTTTCTACTGGGGGGAAATTGACGGGCTATCTTTTTACGTGTCCCTAAACTATGATAATGGATGGTGATTTCAATGAAATCTCGTTATTAGGGCTATAGGAAATAGAAAAGAAGTGAGTCTTATTTAATTCGGTTCTTCAAGATTCCTTTAGCTCATGAGGTTAATGATATTTCACATTTTTTTTAATATTCCACTAAATAAACATGTATTTTTTAGTGAGATAACTCAAAAAAATTATGATTCTAGGAGGATATCGTTCTGGAACTGTCGGAGATGGATGAGCGGCCGGGGTGTGATTGAGAAGTTTTTATTTTATTCGGGCACTTATATTTTAGGCCTTTGTGAGACTTTACTAGATGAAATTTCTGCAAATGAAATTGATGTAAAAGATAACCAATTTTTTCATAGAAATAGAACTTAGCGTAAACAGGATTTCTTAGCTATCTCAATTAAATATTATATCCCTGCACAAATGAGAGATAGTTTTTAACAGTTTGATATTGAGATGAATTTGAATTTTTTGTAGTTGATTTTTTTTTGTCTAATAATAAAAAACTCTTAATTGTAGCGATATACCCCCCCCCCCCTCTTCTAGTAAGGTAAATTTCATAAGTAGATTGGAAAATATACTAGTTTACCTTTCAAGTCTGCGTTTTCCATTCATGATCCTTGGGGACTTTAACATAGACCGAATGAGATGTTTACCTTCAGATCATTATGGGAATGGATAATTATGCATTATAGTTTTTAGAAAGTTCTCTTTCTTGTAATTTATATCCGGTTTGTTTTGTCCCATCACGTGTAGCCGACTCATCTACTTCGCTTATTGACAATATTCTCTCGCCTTATGCATGTGAGGCTACGTCTGTGATTATGGATGAATCGTCAGATCACTATATGATTATGTCGGATTATAAGATTCAAAAGACTTTGATTAGAGAGATCATTACAAGAAAGAGAAATCTTTCACTTAAAAATATACATAATTTAAAAGTAGCCCTTGGTGATGTAGATTGGAGTGAAGTTTTAGAAGAGAGAGATCCTAATAGATCGTTGGATATATTTTATAGAGTATTAAATGAACGATTAGACCATCATTGTCATTATGAAAAAATACATCTTAAAAAAAAAAATTTCACGAAAACCATGGATTAATGAGTCACTCCTGAGATCAGTTAATTAAAAAAATCGACCATATAAAATAAGAATGAAATATCCATCACCTGACAATATTATACGATTTAAAAATTATAAAATTCTGTTGGTGAAAACTCTGAGAACGAGTGAGAAAAAGTATTTTGAAAATTCTTTTAGGAATGCTGATTCACCGAAAAAACATGGTATCTAATCAAAAAAAAGATTGGAAACAATTGGAATAATCTTTACCCAGAATTATTAATAGATAAAAATGGTCTTGAATCAAAGGTAAATGGAGCTATTGCAGAATCTTTCAGTGCTGATTTTGCTAGTATTGGTTCTGATGTTACTCGGGATCTTGGCTCGACTTCAGCTCATTCATACAAAGAATACCTTCGTCAATCAGAGGATACAAGGGTGTTTTTGACCCCAGTTAGTCTTGATGAATTCAAAAAAAACTTAGTAGATTTAAATAGAGGTTATTCATCAATTTTGGATGGCCTTTCAACTAATCTTTCGAAACACCTTGCATCTGTAATTCGTACACCTCTTGTTTATATTTTTAATTTGTGTTTAACTTCTAGGGTATTCCCTACTAAATGGAAAATTGACCGAGTTATCCCAATTATCATATATACCCCAAATTTTAGAAAGCTCAAAAATTTGTTCATCTGCTAGCATTTTATCTAGGATGCTCGAATCATCTGCATAATCTACGTCTAGAAAAGTTTATCCTTTCTATTTGATTCCATGCTCTCCCATAGCCTATGCCGTGTTTTTTAGGACAAGCTGCATCAAAATAATCCAAAAAGCTTAGTTGAACACAACCCTGCTTAGCTACTTATTGAACAAGCTACTAACCCAACTTCCTTACGGCCTTAAATATAGTTTTTACAGCAGCTGAATCAAAAGCCTTTTCACGATCTATAAAACTGAAGGCTAAATGGGTCTGATTATTCAAACACTTCTCAATTACTAATCTAATAGTGAAAATTTGATCGACGCAGTCTCTCCCCTTCTTAAAACCACATCTTTCTTCTCCTATAATTTTATCTACGGCAGTCCTTACTGTAATTAAATTAAAAGAACAAGTTTTTTCAACTGAAAGTAAGGAGCAATATTAAAACTTAAAACGAACAGAAACTATTACGTATATAAACGGGGTTGCCCCCTCCTCAACACCTCGCTCTTTACGCTAAAGTTTTTGGTACTTTTTAAACAGCGTCTTTTTGTTCTAATTAAACAGCCCTTGTGTTTCAGGAGTCATTATTAAATAATTGGGACAAAATTCAAAGTTTAGCGTAAAGAGCGAGGTGTTGAGGAGGGAGTAACCCCCTTTATATACGTAATAATTTCTGTTCGTTACAAGTTATAATGTTGCTCCTTGTTTCCAGTTGAAAAAACTTAATTTTTATTTTTCTTTATTTTATTTATTTTTTTGTTGTTGCTTAAATTTTATTTTACTTTTCTTTATTAAATTTCTGATTGTTTCTTAAATACTGCCAGAAAATCTGGCCCTACCTCCACGAAGAAACCCCCTCCCCACGGAAATATCCTCTAGAGTAGACAATTCAACCCGGTGAAAATTTACCTTGGACAATAACCCTGAACAACTCTACGTGTAAAATCGAAACAGAAAAGAGAAAACAAGACATATAAAAATAATTCTGTATAAGAATTCTAGCACATTCTCCCCCTATATAATTTGCTATGATATGTTCACTCCTTGGAAACTTATCTCCCCATGCAAAATCCCCCCTATGGGGAAAACCCAAGGAGAAAATTTGCCCCCCTCCCCTCTACCCAAAATGTATACTTACATCCGAATCACCAATACTATGTGCAAACAATGAGAAAATTTTACAACTTAAAGACCTTTCCCCTGGGGCTGTGGGGGGTTCCTGTTATACCCAAAGGTATATTTTATTGGGCATTTCAACTATGATGAACAAAATGGCTATCTCAAAATTTTGATCAGACGATTTTGGTAAAAAAAGGGGTGGGGGAGGGGGCCTATTTGCCGTCCAATTTTTTTGGTCACTTGAAAACGGCGCTATAACTTTTAATTTCCGTTCGAATGAGACCTCTCACGATATTTTAGGACCACTGTGTCGATACGATCACCCCTGAAAAAAAAAATGCATCCGTGATCTTTCTTCTGGCAAAAAATACAAGATTTCACATTTTTGCAGAAAGGAGCTTGAAACCTCTACAGTAGGGTTCTTTGATACGCTGAATCTGATGGTGTGATTTTCATTGAGATCACTTAACTTCTAGGGACTGTTTCCCCTTTTTTTCAAAAATCAGGAAAATGTTCCCAGGCTCGTAACCTTTGATAGGTAAGACTAAACCTATTGAAATTTATATATTTGAAATCAGCATAAAAACCCAATTCTTTTGATGTATTTATTGGTAACAAAATTCAATTTTTTAGAGTTTCAGTTACTATTGAGCTGGGTCGCTCCTTACTTACAGTTCATTACCACGAACTGTTTTATATCTTTCACCATGCTAAATAATTTGCTTCCTAAGCCGCGTTTTCAGGCTCAGCGGGTTCGAACACGGGTTGTCCTCGTCTAGTTTCAAGTTTCTAGTTTTTCGTCTAGTTTTGTCTAGTTTCAGCGGGTTCGAATCTTCAACCCCGTGTTTGATGCACTAGATGCACGGCTACACAACGCTTGATGCGCTAGACGCGAACAACCCGTGTTTAAAAACGGGTTGTTCACGGATCTGCAGGTTCGAACACGAGTTGTTCTCGTCTAGTGCATTAAGCGTTGTGCATCAGTGCATCTAGTATATCAAACGCGGGGTTGAAGCTTCGAACTCGCTGAAACTAGACAAAACTAGACGAAAAACTAGAAACTTGAAACTAGACGAGGACAACCCGTGTTCAAACCCGCTGAGCCTGAAAACGCGGCTCTAGAGAATTGAAACTAATGCCTCTATAATTACCACACTAAATCTTATCACCTTTCTCATGCAAGGGTTTAATTATATTTTTGCTAAATCTTTAGGTACTTCCTCTTTTTCATATATTTATTCTGAATCTTCGGTAGTTCACCTCTGAATTCGCAAACAATATATATCAAAAACTCATTTACTACACTATCAGCACCCGAGGTCTATTTTTTTTTTAATCATTTTAATGCTGTCTCTAACTCCTCTGCGATAAATAAATCTTTCTTCACTGCCAAATTTTCGAATATTTTTTCGTTCTTTTCTGCATAATTTCCTAGGATTTGGTCATGGTTTAAGACATTTTCGAAATACTCTACAACTCTCTTTGTCACATTCCTTGAGACCCTTCTATCACTACTTGAGACCCTGCTCCTGTCTTTTACTGGGACAAGTCCCAGTTTTGTTTTCTCATATTTTGCTATTATGCCGCCTGACTGCATCCTCCACATCCTCGGTAATTTTTCCCATGGCCATCGTTCCACTCCTTCTAACTCCTTCTCTAATTCTCTTAATTTCTTCTTGTTATTATATAGTCAATCACTCAAAAACTTCTCGTTAGAACCCCTCCATCTATACGAGTGTTTTGTTGAAATTTTTGGCCGTGTTTCAAATGTTTCTCCCTTAGGCACCTTCTGCTACTTCGAGAGCAATTTCTTTAAAATTATTCTATCCATATTTTAAATTGCCAAATTGTGAACTCTCCAGTTTCATATTCAACTATTCCTGGAAAGTTTATCTCAAATTTAAGCCTACTAATGTCATAATTTCCCACAATGTAGTTAACCTTCCTAAACTTTAGGATAACTCTAGACCCTACTAGATGGTGAAGAGGTTTCCCATCTACACTAGTGGCTTGTGGTGATCCTGATAGTCTTCAATTTACAATAGCATAGTCAATAAGGTTGGCCGTCTTGCCGTTATTTGAGTGCCATGTTACCTTATGGGTCTTTGTATGACCAAACGCCGAATCGGCTAAAGCAATATAATTACGCCTACAAAATCGTAGCAGTCTATAACCGTTGCTATTTTCCCTCCCTAATTTGAATTTGATATGGTTAGGGTAAAGGCTATTCCTATTTTTACCAACCTTGGTATTAAGATCCCCTAATAGAAATACAATATTTCTACCTGGAATTCCTGTCTATTTGCTCTTGTAAACTGTATGTAAAATCCATCTGATTCACCTGTCTCCACCAGTCATCAGTCACCATAACTGATACCATATTGACACCATAACTGATACCATACACTTTTTTGTCATAAAATGAGCGTCTAGAATTCTATTATTAATACCTTCCCCACCTAAACAAAAATTTTTAGGGATTAATTTAGTTTTTTTTTAGTTCATATATTTATATGATATGGATGTGGATTTATTCTTATTGACGAGTATTTATTATCGTATTGCTAACATTAAGAAACACTACATGAGAGAATGACCGGTTGAGATTATTTCCTGTTAAAAATTCCAGTAAAAACTGAATGAGAATTTACCGTTGAGGATTAAGGATTAGTCGTTCTAATAAAGGAAAGCCTGTCTTATTCACTGGAGAAATAAAAACTATATTACATGAAAAATTAGAAAGGGAGCAGAAATTATTTTGAAAATTTGTTTCACTAACACAAATGAGCTAAAACTTAAAATAAAGAAAAAGGAGTCAAAGGAGGAAAAGTAGAGAAAAAAGCGATAAAAGTATCAATTAAAATACTTTTCTATTAGATTGGCAGAAAAATACTTTCTAAACAACCATATATTTAGCTACATTTTTTATTCCTCAATCAATCCTCTTGTTAAGTCTCTCCATTTGATTTCCCCCATATAAATATTATTCTGAAAGCAATCGAATCGCTGTATCAATAATGGGATCGCCGGCCATAGAATGCTAATATCTCCTATTGTTCACGGGATAGTTCCGGTCATTCTAAGAAAAAGCGTGCCAAATTCTAACTTACAATTTCTAGTTCCATATCATAAAGAAAGGGAAATGTCCTTTAAGACCTTAGTTTGATTCTTTTTGACCCTCGCTCTTCCCCTGTGACTTGAATAAAAAAAACTATTGTCAACATGGTGTCAATTGCTAAATTTTTCTGAAAAGAGAGATGTGTTTCAGTTGTTTCAAGTCCTACAACTGCAAAGCTTGTAGATTCTACAAGTTGAAAAGTACCGAGAGTATTGAGCATTAATATTGGATGGCCGTGGCTTATCTTTGTTGACCAAACAATCCCTCCGTTATCTCTTCCTCTTCCCCCCTCTCTATTTTCTGTCTCCCACTTATCTAATCAAATAAACTTTACTGATAGGAAACTTCAGTCGGTAAAAATAAAAAGAAATGTTTCATTTTCTGAATTTGGACATTTTCTTTCTACTTTCGTAGCTTTTCTCTTCTAAGGACTTGTTAATGAATAATATATATGTTTTTGCTCAAACTGAGTCTAGCAAAATCCAACTGGTGAATATTTTACTTGATTTCGAATTTTCTTTTCATTGAAAAATTCCTAATTTAGGTGGCCATTTACACCTTCCTTTGGAATTTTCTTCTTATCCATTTACTAACAAACAAATAAAAAAATAAAAAAGCTTCAGTCGGTAATAATATTAAAAAATAGGTTTATTTTCCGTATCTGGACATTTTTCTTGTTTCTTTCTTAGTTTTTCTTTCTCAGGAATTCACGAATCTTTACATTTTTCTTCTGCTATTTTGTCATTGAATCATAAATAAGTTTTTACTCAAGCTGAGTCTAGCAGCAACCCGGTTGGGGGGATGATTTTTTTTTTTTTTTTTTTTTTTTTTTTTTTTTTTTTTTTTTACTTAAATTCGTATAGTCCCTCAACTGAAAAATTACTGATCCATGTGTCTTACTACTTAAATTTACTAGCAAAAAAAGTCGACTAGTTTGACAAGCAGAAATTCAAGGATGTTTTTTTTTTAATCAAATATTTCTCTGGTAAGAAACTGTGCCATGGGGCCCAAAAAAAATACGACCCTCTCATGTAGTCCAATAAACTTTACTGATGGAAAACTTCAGTTGTTAATAATGTAAAAAAAATGTTTTATTTTCCGTAACTAAACATTTTCTTTCTTAGCTTTTCTCTTCTCAGGAATTCCGCTTTTCCTTCTCAGGAATCAGTTTTTTCTTCTGGTATTTTGCCATTGATGCGGAAAAGCTGAACCATAGTAACAACCCTGTTGATGATTGAAACATTTCTCATTCAGGTGGCTTCTGAATTTCTCATTTAGGTGACACAATTTTTGATTTATCCTTTTACAAACCAAAAAAAGGAGTCCAGGGGTCCTGAAAAATCTTGCACGCAAAAGTTTATGTAAAATTTTTATTACAATGTGCCGTGGATAAAAACCTGTATTTCCCTTCTTTGTCTTATTATTAGGAAAACAACTGCAATAAGCATTTAGATAAAATTTGAGTGTCCAATTAGAATTCAAGATCAGATAATTAAGTTTATTCAATGCTCAGAACCCTTAAATTAAAGTTTATATAGGAATTTTACCATATTCGTCATTTTCGTTCTTTAGTCATATTAGACTATTTAATTTTAATTTAATTAATTTTCGGTACTTGTCCTACCTAATGTTCTTCTAATATTTTTCACGCTCAATCCTAATGAAATATACCTAAGTAAGATGAAAATATAATACTTTATAAACAAACTTGGACTATATATTTGCACATTAGGGGGGTGGGGGTAAAGAATGTCGGGTCTGCATGTCTAATGTGTTAGGTATAATTATTCTGCATATTATGTAGCAAGAACTGTTTTCTAACTTCATAATGTTTAAATACTTTACATAAACCCACCCACCCCTAATGTGCAAATATATATAGCCCAAATTATATATTTTCCATTTATTCTGTTACTACACTTTGTCTTGTCTCACGCTAAGCTGAAAGAAACTAACGAAAAAATAAAACGGTTCTATAATGCGTCAATGAATGAACAATTTGAGTGGTAGGGCGTATATCATACAAATACCTAAATTCCCTTTATTTGAAGGGAATTCAAGGACAATTTTAATGTCCCCTTAAAAAAAAAAACAGTAAAAAAAACTCAACTTCGGGACCTAAGTCAGTGTGTCTTTGTTCCTTATTATCCCCCTGTCTGTATAAAACTTTAAATTATTTAATTCTAATTGGATTAAACTAAACATTTCTTAGCAACAAGAAGCTAAAAGTTATATTGCTATTTTCAGAAACCTTGAACCGAAAATCTAGTTAAGATCTCGGCCAATATAGAAATCCATTCTGTCTCCCCCAATACACTTCTAATGTCAAAAGGCAGATCCTATCGTATAACCACAAAAGACTTTTATATCCACAATTTGTCATAGAGATATGTGCTAGAAATGGACTGGAAAAAAACTTATGGAAACAGTGAAAATAATTAAACAGAAAGCATGGCCTGATGTGATAGAAAGGGAAAAATTCAATTGATTGGAAAGTCAAAAATAAAAGACGATGAGCCCAATGCTAAACAAGTTTTTTCCAGTGCTGAAATAGTATAGTGGTATGAATTGAAACAAGGTGAGATTTTGCTAAGTGGAATATGAGATTTTGCTAATTTATTTAGTAGCCATATAGAAAGTAGGATCGAAAAAGGTAAGGCATGTTGTAATATGTTATTAAGAAGTCAGCTGAGGGATATTAAAAGATCCAAGTAGTTAAAGAGGGTTTCAGGGCTAAAATCTTAGGTGTAATGCACTATGGTTCTGAGGTTTGGGGGTATGTGAAGGGAGAAGTGAGGCTAGAAACAGTGCAATTAGGATATTATAAAAGGTGGCAAGGAATAAGTAAGAATACCAATAGTTTAGTAATTAGAGGTGATTTAGGTTTGTTTTCTTTAAGATTTCGTAGGCTAATTAGCATGGTTAGGCCCTAGGGAAAAATTTTAGTGATGCCTAGGGTGCGGGTAATGAAGGTGGCTTATTTAGAAATGTTTAAGGGCAGCTCAGGTAAAGGGTGGCCGCACCAAATTAAGAGTGGATTAGATAAGTGTGGACTAAGCTATATGTGGGGGGATGGTTTGGGGCTTGAGGATATGGGGGACCAAGTAAGTAGATTAGTTGAAAGGATTTTGCAGGACCAAGAAATACAGGCATGGCAGTCCCAGCGTTCGCTTTCGAATTCACTCGGTCTTTATTGTCGGTCGAAGGAGATTTGGGGTGAAGCTTTATTTTTTAAGGTGGGTTTGAATAAAAATAAAATGAAGTTATAATTGAAATGAGGGCTGATAGTTTGGCCCTGATCCAAAGAAGAAATTTTATTGGGAAGGCAAGGTTTAAGGCTGGTCCCTATTTTTGTCCTATGTGGAGTTTTAAGTAAGAGTATATATCATTTCATGTGTGAGTATGAGGAGCTGAGTGATTGGAGACTTGGTGTTTAGTTGGGGGGTTTTGATTTTGAGTGGTTGTTGAGAATGTGTGCGGATGAATGTTTTATGGGTATCAGAGGCTTGACACGATTCCTTCGTCTCGCGATGAATCATAGAAGTAGATTTCTGTAGGATTAGGTTAGGATTTGTGCAATTTTTTTGTAATGGTTATTTATTTATATTTTTTGCCATGGCCTATGGGCTTTTAGCGCAAATACATTTTATTCTATTCTATTGTGGCTCTTGGATAGCTGTAAAATAGTTAGTAAAAATAGAAAAAAAATTACCACCTCACTTTTGAATGAACAAATGGAAAAACGGATAAAACAGAAATATATGGAAACGGGGAAAGCAATTAAACAGAAAGCATGGCCTGATATAACAGAAAGGGAAAAATTTAATTGATGAGGAAGTCAAAAGTAGAAGGAGTTTAACCCAATGCCAAAGAAGCTTTTTTTGCAGTGTTGAAATAGTAGGGGGGTACGAATTGAAACAAAGTGAGGTTTTTCCAAATTAGGTATTCATATCACATGAAGATATTATACAATATAATACATTATAGCCTACACCTATTATATATAAATAATGACGTTACATAATGTACGCTCATTCGATATATAGAAGATGCTGAGAAAATGACACATGAAAAAACGAAAAGAATGATTTGTCTAAAATAACAAAATGCACCAGGCTAAAGGAAACGATTAAAACCACAGAGACGACAAAAGCCTAGTTATCCTCCTGCGCAGAATTAAAAAAACAAACAAAAGATAAATAAAAACAATAAAGGTACCGCTTGCAAAAGTATTAAGCCTTCTCCAGCTTTTATGGCTAGCCAGTTAAAATTAAGGTAGATAAAATTATGGCACGAATTGACAAACTTGATTTTATAATTATATGAATGTAATTCGTAAAATAAATAAATATAAAGAGTTGAAAATACTAAGAGAATACCTTTTAGAGCCTCGAATCTAGTCAGTACTAAACAAAATATTCAAACAGTTCGAGGTAACGAACTATAAGTAAGGAAACCCCGGCTCTGAAACTCTAAAAATAGTAACTGAAACTGTAAAAAACGAAATTTTGATATCCATCAAATTTTGATCCATCAAAAGAATCAGATTTATATGTTGATTTCAAATATATAAGCTTTATCAAGTTTAGACTTACCCATCAAAAGTTACTTGCCTGAGAAAATTTGTCTTATTTTCGAAAAAAGGGGGAAACACCCTCTAACAGTCATAGAACTTTAATGAAAATCACACCATCATATTCAGCGTATCAGAGAACCCAACTATAGAAGTTTTCAAGCTTCTATCTACAAAAATGTGGAATTTTTAATTTTTTGCCAGAAGAAAGATCACAGATGCGTGTTTATTTATTGTTGTTTTTTTTTTTTTTCCTAGGGGTGATCGTATCAACCCAGTGGTCCTAGAATATCGCGGGAGGGCTCATTTGAACGGAAATTAAAAGTTCTAGTGTCCTTTTTCAGTGACCAAAAACAAGAGAGGGCAACTAGGCCCCCTCCGACACTCATTTTTTCCCAAAGTCACCCGATTAAAATTTTGAGACAGCCATTTTGTTCAGCATGGTCAAAAAATACAATAACTATGTCTTTGAGGATGACTTAATCAGTTCTAGGCGTTTACCGCCCGGCGATTACCCCCTGAAAAATACCCCCCGCGGAAAATACCCCCCCCCCCTCGAAAAATACCTCCCCGGAAAATACCTTACCGCTGAAAATATCCCCCGCAGAAAATGCCCCCCCTGGAAATTAAGCCTTTCCAAATTGGAGAATTTTATTTGCCTTTTTTTTTATTTCTGTAGGGGGAACGAATTTTGGTACTAAAATTCGAGAACACACCAGTTTTTTCGTTAGTTTTTTCGTTACTTTAGAAATAAATTTGGTATATAGTTTTGCATTGTGGGAGCGGGGGTAAAGTATAGCGGGTCTGCATGCAAAATGTGTTTGGTAGAATTATTCTGCATATTAGATACATGGATAGAGAAGTGTATTTTAAAGCCAAATATACGGCCATGAGCATAGTAAAATACTATAAACAAAAGGCACAAATAGCATAAACTTTGATCAGCGATCATCATAAAACTCTTAAATGAAACACTACATTAACCTACTAATAGTACTCAATACTTGGAAAATCAGTCATTGAAAAAAAATCAGACAGGGGGGGGTAATCTCAGGGGGGGGGGGCAAACTCCAGCCCCCAACTTAATCCCCCAAAGTCCCCGGAGGAAGGTCTGCAAGTTATGAACTTTGCCCAATGTTTACATATAGTATTGGTTATTAGGAAGTATACGGAAATTTCAGGGGGTAATTTTTCTGGTAGTTGGGGGGGAGGTGTAGAGGGTTAAGTGGTAGGATATTTTCATGGAGGAAGTTTTCATGGGGAAAGGGACATTGCTATGAAGGGGGCACCAGATTTCCCAGCATTATTTATAAAAACGATCAGAAATCAAATAAAAAAAACAATTTTTTCAACTGAAACTAAGGAGCAACATCAAAACTAAAAACGAAAAGAAATCATTACGTATATGATTGGGGTTTCCCCCTAGTCATTACCTCGCTTTTTGCACTATTTTTTTTGTACTTTCATCAGAGCTATTTATTCTAATTAACGGCCTTTGTGATTAAGGGGTCATTCTTATAGAATCGGAACAAAATTTGAAAAATCAAGTCATGAGTCTGATAATTACGTCAGACGATGTGAAAAAGCTTAAATACTCTTGGAGGACAATAAGACCCTATAGATCTTTACATTAGTGTAAAGAGCTAGGTATTGACTAGGGGACGAACCCCCTAATATACGTAATACAAATATACGAATATAGAAATTCGTTACGTAAGTTACGTCAGATCAAAATTAAAGTTGCGTCAGATCAAAATTTCAAGAAAACCATTTAGCCAAAAAAAGTAAAATTAATATGCAAATTTCGTTTTAATTAATCATATACGGTGAGCCAAAATCAAGCTACACTAATTCAAAAATGTTCATAAATTAAATATAAAAAAAACTAGTTTTTTTTTAACTGAAAGTGAGGTTTTAAGTGAAATTTTAAGTGACCTTAAAATTTAAAACGAACAGAAATCATTCTGTATATGAAAGGGACTGTCCCCTCCTCAACGCCTCACTCTTTACGCTAAAGTTTGACTCTGTATCACAACTTTATTTTTTTAAACAATAAAAAACTTTAGCGTAAAGAGCGAGGCGGTGAGGAGGGGACAGCCCCTTTCATACAAAGAATAATTTCTGTTCGTTTTAAGTTATAATGTCGCTCCTTAATTTCAGTTAAAAAAATACTTGTTGTTTTTTTTATTTAATAATAATCAAACACAGATCGTGGTAACGAACTGTAAGTAAGGAGTGATGCAGCTCAATAGTAATCGAAACTCAAAGAAATAGAGTTTTGATAACAATAGATGCATCAAAAGAATCGAATTTTGATGCTTATTCAAAATATGTAAGACTTGTCAAATTTAATGTTACCTATCAAAAGTTACGAGCTTGAGAAAATTTGCCCATTTTTTAAAAAGTGGGGAGACACCCTTAAAACATCAAGTGTTCTTAATGAAAATGACATTCAGCATGCCAGAGAAACATACTCTAGAGGTTTCAAGCTCCTGCGTACAAAACTGTCGAATTTTGCATTTTTGCCGGAAGAAAGGTCACGGATGCGTGTTGATTTGTTTGTTTGTTTTGTATTTGTTTTTTTTTTCTCAAAAACAGCTCTATTTTTTTCAGAAAAATTAGAATCCCGAGATATTCTGGCCTAAAAAAAAACGATCTAGATAGGTCAGAAGTTTGAGAAAATTCATTAAGAGCCTTAATTTTAGAAAGAAGATAAAATATGTTAGTGACGTCATTTTTATATACATCAGTATTACAATGAAGTTGCCACACTTGTCACACTTATCTGAAAAAATTGAAGATTTAATGGATTAAAAGTTTACATTAACTTGCTTGAAGAGCAAAAAACTGGTAATTGCAAAAATATTTGTATATATTTTGACAAGGGATTGCAAAAATTCAAAAATCTTAAAAAAGAAAACCAAAAGTTTGAACCTGAGCTGACAGGGAGTGCCGCGTCATACTATTTTCATTTCTTTGTCCTTGAAAACATTTCGAAGTTAAAAAAAAAAAAAAAAACGTCTACAAATGTTATTCTAAAAGAAAGAAAATCCCGTGCAGCATACGTCAGTTCAGAATCGCTAAAGTTATTATGTAAACTGCAAAAATATTTATGGGGCCGGAGCAATAATTTTAATGTTTTAGTTAAAACATGAAAAATACCTGAAAAGTTTTAAATTAGTTTGTTTTTTTATTATATAAAAGCAGCTCACTTCGTTGAATGCAACCAGCGGACACAACCAGTTGTAAGTAATTCGTTAAGAGCCTTAATTTTAGAAGAAAATAAAATTATGTAAGTGACGTCATTTTTATATACATCAGTATTGCAATGACGTTGTCACGATTGTCACACTTATCTGAAAAAATATAAGATTTTCATGCACGGAAAAGTTTACATTAAATTGCTTAAAGAACAAAAACTGGTAATTGCAAGAGAACCAAAATTTTGAAGCTTAGTTAATGGGGAGTGCAACGCCATGCTATTTTCATTTCATAGTCCTTGAAAAGTTAAAAAAAAAATGTCTACAAATGTTGTTAATCTCAACGAAAAAAAAAATCCCGTGCAGCACACGTCAGTTCAGAATCGCTGAAGTTGTTTTGTAAACTGTAAGAATATTTACGATGCCTGAGTAATAATTGTAATGTTTAGTTCAAACTAGAGAAATGCCTGAAAATCTTCAAAATAGTTTAGTTTGCTTTTTTAATAGACAACATCAACTCGCTACGTGATTAAGCTTACAGATTTGAACGCAACCAGTTATGTAATGTTAGTAGTAAGGCCCAAAAAACGAAAATTTGTAATCATTACAAATGATGATTCTCTATTTTGACAAGGGATTCCAACAATTCAAAAAACTTAAAAAAGAAAACCAAAAGTTTGAAAATTAGTAGAAATCATTGTTAGACTAGCTTTAATAATCAAATAACTTTGAAAAGAATTGTAGTATGAAAAACCAGCAAATTGTCTGCGGTTAAAAGACAAGCGACAATGAGAATCTGTATATAGAAGCCTGCCGCGTGCCGAGTGCCGGGGCTCGGCGGCTGGTAATTGCAAAAATATTTATATATATTTTAATATATACAAATTATGTATTATGGAATATTCCTTTGAAAATATCAATTATTTCAAAAGAAATACAGCTTGAATAAATAACGTTGCGTGTTAATAAGGTTTGATAAAGCAAAATAGAGGAAAACAATTCTTTCCAAATTTTTTCAGTGAACTTTTTCAGTAGTAAAAACTTTTGAGGATTGTGACGAATGTGTACGACTATTATGGATTTGTTTGTAGTTATATTGAGAGTAATTAAGGAGTGTTGTTCTTGTGATTTTAATAATTTATGCAATTAAAAAAAAAAAAAAATTTTAATAGTTTGGATTTATGTAGGCCAAAACCGAGTGAGGGACTGGTAACTTCAAAGAGTTGAAAAATGTCACAAACAGGAAGGTTAAAAGCTGAAGATAATGCTCAAAGAAAATGGCAAGTGTGTCAGGGCGAAGGTCTGGGTAAGTAGAGGAAGGGGGCAAAAATCCTATGAAACTGGATTTTTGCTAGTTCACGAGGCATTCGTTCTTGGCTAGTTGTAGTAAATGTAAAGAAAAATGTGTAAGAAATCTTAATGTCTCTCATTTGAAAAAATAATGAACTTAAAGATACTCCATAAAATACAGGAAAACAGAGTATCCAAGCAATAGAATAGGGTCAGGTTTGGTTCATTTTTGTCAAAAATTAGACGCCTCAGGTAAAATTAGGATTTAAAACCTATATTTAAGGAGTGTCTCAACAGATTTCTTCTAAGAATAGCTCTTACAATTAAGCTCTTCCACCCTAGAACCTATTTGAAATATCGTTTTCTGATTTTTCTATTTGTTTTAAGAACTAAAGTAATTTGGACTAAAACCTAGCGTCATTTCTTCATTCATTTTTTTGTCTTTGCAATTTCATTTTTTTATTATAATTCCGTTTCTCATCCTGTTACATCATGTCAAAATTCCCTGATCATTAAGCCTTCCCCAATACCTCGTCAAGTCCTCAATCACAGAGCCTCCTCACCTCAAAGAGCTGAAATCACTCAGCCGTCAAATACCAATATCACATTACACATCTCTCAAATTCTCTCTCCCTTCCTTAACTCAAAAATATAAGTTAATCGTTTATTCCGGTTTATAAATCACAATACGCTCCAAATTCATTTCAAGTCTAGGGGATTTCGATGCAAATTTAGTCACATTTGACGCCCAAATGGCTTAATTCTAAATTTATCTTTAGTGGCTTTGTAGAAACCCCATTTTTCATTTAGTAAGCCTGAATTTGGATTGTAATGTACACAAGAAAACCATAAAAGATGAACATTAAAGACATAATTCATCTGAAGTCCTGGCTATTGAGTGTTTTTATTTGTTTATATAGGTCGAACTACTTTATTTCATTTATACTATACGTTGCCTTGAGTCACAAGCATTGATGTACAAAATATCGATTTTTTTATCACTTTCAAAATAGACTAAAAAGTAGAAAATAATATTTTTCTCAAAAACCTGAATATAAGGGGAAACGAGGGTGCAAAACGGATTGGGCTTTACATAACAAAAATATCAAATTGATCGGAGTCGTTAATGAACAAATGAAAAAAGTCAGTGAACTGAGGAAAAAGAATTAAAAAGATCAAGTTATGTAAAGGCCCTCGCCCCTCGGAGTAAAGACACTCCTGAAATTGAGGCTTTAAGCTCTAATTTTTCCCTCGTTTTTACTCATATTTATGAATTCTCAAAAAAAAAAAATATCTCCTAGTTTTTAGTCCCTTCCGAGAACGAATTTGATTTATATATATATATATATATATATATATATATATATATATACTATATATATATATATATATATATATATATATATATATATATATATATATATATATATATATATATATATATATATATATATATATATATATATATATATATATATATATATATATATATATATATATATATATATATATTCTATCTTTATATGTGAGCAATAATTGTATATGTGTGTCAGTTCTCGAAAAGGGCTCCATATTTTTTCGGGAAAATTAGTATCTTGGGATAACCTCGCTTAAAAAAAAAAAGATCTAGATAGGTGAGAAGTCTGGGAAAATTCGTTAAAAACCTTAATTTTGAAAAAAAAACTGTAATAATCAAATATCTTTGAATAGACTGTAGTATGAAAAGACATTAAATTACCAAAAGAACAAAAAATTGGTAATTGCAAAAATATTTGTATACATTTTAACAAGGGATTACAACAAATCAAAAACCTTGAAAAATAAAATCAAAAGTTTGAATCTTAGTAGATATTGTTGTTAGAAATCCGACTTGTTGCAATAATCAAATATCTTTGAATAGACTTTAGTATGAAAAGAGATTTAACTGTGTAAAGACAAAAAAACAAATTGGCTATTGAAAAAATATTTGTATATTTTAATACAACCAAAAGTTTGAAGCTTAGTAGAAATCGTTGTTTGAAATTGGACTTGCTTTAATAATCAAATATCAAACAGTTCGTGGTAACGAACTGTAAGTAAGGAGCAACCCGGCTCAATTGTAACCGAAACTTTAGAAAACGGGTTTTTGATACCAATAGATACATCAAAAGAATAAAATTTCAATGCTGATTTCAAATATATAACTTTTATCAAGTTTAGTGCAACCCATCAAAAGTTACGCGCCTGAGAAAATTTGGCTGATTTTCAAAAAAAGGGGGAAAGACCCCCTAAAAGTTATAGAACCTTAATGAAAATCACACCATCATATTCAGCGTATCAGAGAATCTTACTGTAGAGGTTTCAAGCTCCTATCTATACAAAAAATGTGGAATTTTGCATTTTTTGCCAGAAGAAAGATCACGAATGCGTGTTTATTTCTTTTTTTTTGTTTTTTTTTCCCAGGGGTGATCGTATCGACCCAGTGCTCCGAGAATATCGTGGGTGGGCTCATTGGAACGGAAATTAAAAGTTCTAGTGCCCTTTTTAAGTGACAAAAAAATGGAGGGTAACTAAGCCTCCTCCAACGCACATTTTTTCCCAAAGTCATCTGATCAAAATTTTGAAATAGACATTTTGTTCAGCATGGTTGAAAATATGATAACTATGTATTTAAGGATAACTTAATTCCCCGAAGTCCTCGGGGGAAGGGCTGAAAGATATGAACTTTACCCAATGTTAACATATGGTATTGGTTATTGGGAAGTATAAAGACGTTATCAGTGGGGATTTTTTCTGGTAGTGGGGGAGGGGGGTGGGTTGGGGGTTATGTGGGAGGATATTTCCAGGAAGGCACTGTCAGGGGGGAAGGGATAGTGCGATCCAGGGGGCACCAGATTTCCCAGCAGTCTTTAAAAAAAAAGACAAGAAATTAAATAAAAAAAAAAAAGTTTTTAAAATGATAGTAAAGAGCAACATCACAGCTCAAAACGAACCGAAAATATTAAGTATATCATTGGGTTCACCCCCTAGTCAATACCTCCCTCTTTAAGCCAAAGATGTTTCAGTATTTTATAAGAGCTATTTATTCTAATTAACGGTCTTTGTGATTAAGGGTCATTTTTAAAGAACAAAATTCGAAATTTATCTTAAAGAGCAAGGTATTGACTAGGGGGCGAATTCCCTAATATACGTATTAAGAATATATGAATATAGAGTTCGTTACGTAAGTTAATTCGTAAGTTACGTATATTTATTGCTAATAAAAACGCTCGTAAATAAAATTAAACAAGTTTCGAGAAAGCCATTTAACCTAATAAAAGTAAAATTAATATGAAAATTTTGTTGTAATTATTCAGGTAAGGTGAACCAAAATCAAAACCTGTATTAATTCAAAAACGTTCAAAAATTAAATAAAAAAAAACAAGTTTTTTTAACTGAAAGTAAGGAACGACGATAAAACTTGAAACAAACAGAAATTATTCCGTATATGAAAGGGGCTGTCCCCTCCTCAACGCCTCGCTCTTTACGTTAAAGTTTGACTTTCTCACAACTCTATTTTTTAAACAATAAAAAAATTTAGCGTAAAGAGCGAGGTGTTGAGGAGGGGACAGCCCCTTTCATATACAGAATAATTTGTGTATTGGTATTTCTGTATAGTATTGGTTTTGGTTTATTGGAAAGCCATTTAGCACAAGAAAAGTAAAATTAATATGCAAATTTTGTTTTACTTATTCAGTGACGGTAAGCCAAAATAAAAGCTGCATTAACTAAAAAACGATTAGAAATTAAATTAAAAAAAAAACAAGATTTTTAACGGAAAGTAAGGAGCGACATTAAAACTTGAAAAGAACAGAAATTATTCCGTATATAAAAGGGGCTGTCCCATTCTCAACGCCTCGCTGTTTACACTAAAGTTTTTTATTGTTTTAAAAAACAAAGTTGTGTGACAGAGTAAAACTTTAGCGTAAAGAGCGTGGTATTAAGAAGGGGACATCCTCTTTCATATACAAAATAATTTTTGTTCGTTTTAAATTTTAATGTCGCTCCTCACTTTCAGTATAAAAAACTTGTTTTTTTTATTTAATCTTTGAAAAGACGGCAGTATGAAAAGACAACAAATTGTCTGCGGGTAGAAGACAAGCGGCAATGAGAATCCATATAAAGAATCCATATATAGACTTCACTGTCGGGTGCCGAGTGCACGCAGATATCAAATATATTTGAATAGACTTCAGCATGAAACAAAATTGATTGCGCAAAGAGCAAAAAAAACATGTGGTTGCAAAAATATTTGTATAACTTTTAACAAGGGATTACAACAATTCAAAAACCTTAAATAAAACCAAAAGTTTGAAGCTTAGTATAAATCAGTGTTAGAAATTGGACTTGCTTTAATAATCAAATATCTTTGAAAGGGTAAAGTATTGAAAAATATTAAATTGCGTAAAGAGCAAAAAACAGGTAATTGCAAAAATAATTGAATATATTTTAACAAGGGAGTACAACAATTCAAAAACCTTAAAAAAGAAAACCAAAAGTTTGAAGCTTAGTAGATATCGTTGTTAGAAATCGGACTTACTTAAATAATGAAATATCTTTGAAAAGACTGCAGTATGAAAAGGCAGCAGATTGTCTGCGATTAGAATACAAGTGACACTAAGAATCCATATATAGAAGCCTTCCGCGTGCCGAGCGCCGGGCTCCCGGTACTATATATTCATATATATATATATATATATATATATATATATATATATATATATATATATATATATATATATATATATATATATATATATATATATATATATATATATTATTTTCGAGTTTTTAGACTTCTCTAGGGTTAAAGAGTCCCTTGTCTTCTCTAAGACAAAAATTTGCTTTTATCTACGATTTGAACCTAAGTTACCACAGGCAAGTGTTATTACCCTTGAGCTATTAAGACTTGTATAATACTGTTTATTTTATACGTTTTGTTGAGCCCCATCACCCCTTAAATTATACGAGGAGGAGTTTGCAGGAGGGGGGACATTGAAGCTCTATTATTGCACAGAAGTGAATGCACTGATAAAATTTGGAAATAATCAAACATTCGGAAGTAATAAAAAACACCTCACAAATTTAACACATTTATATAAGAAACAAAAAAAGCCGGTTCAAAATAGCGGCAAAAAAGTCGGTGAGTTGAGGAAAGTGAGTTAGTTAAAAAAGAAGACTAACATTTAATGATCTTGAAATCCTTACCATCGCTACGATTCTAGCGTCTTATTCTAGATTTTAGCGTCACTCTTTGATGATGAAGGTGCTGCAACAATGCAACATCGTCAACAGGGATCTTGGATAGCCTTTAAAACAAGCAGCCCCATGATGACAGAAACAAGTAACTTCAGAAAAAGTACGTCCACGTCTCCGGTAAGGGAATTTTCAAAGACCACAGCTTTAATACTTCTCCCGTTTATGACACTGAATTTTCCAGAACTTTCCAAATTGTGGTCGAGGAATGTCCGTGGTAAATAGTGCCCTACAGCCAGCCTATTCGTTGCTTCAGATGATATATTTTTAATATCTACAAGTTCTTACAAGTTCTTACATAAATGCCGATTGCTATTATCACTGTTCGGAAAATTCAATAAAGTGATGTAAATGGCCCAAATACCACGCGTGTACAGGGTAACAGTGTGATTATAGCTAAAGCCGTTATCAGAGGCAACGCTATAGCGTTGCCTATAGTAAAGGCCATACGGCTCCAATGTTGTATTATTATTATTATTTTTTTTCCCAGAGGTACTCCATATGGAAGGGGTCGTCGTAAAAACTTCAAAGGGGAATGATTCGATTGGAAATCGAGAGTTCTAGTGCACTTTTTAAGGGTCAAAAGTGATTGGAAGGCAACTAACACCCCTTCCATGCCCACCATTTCCCCAAACACATCCAATCAAAATTTTGAGATAGCCATTTTGTTCTAGGTAGTTTATTTCCAGATAAAAATTATGATTTTGAGAAGAACACTCCCCCCACAGCCCTCAGGGCACGGGTTTTAAGTTATGCCCTGAGGGTATAGGAGGTTTTTATAGAAATCTTTGTCGGAGAAACTTCAAAAGGGGCTATTTTGATTTGAAGTTAAAAGGGCTAGTGCCCTTTTTAATAGTTGAAAGTGATTGGAGGGCCACTAACCCCCCTCTCTCGCCCACCTTTTCCCCAAACCCGTACAATCAAAATTTTGAGATAGCCATTTCGTTCAACGTGATTGAAAATTCTGGAAATCATGTCTTTCAGGATGACAACCCCCCCCCCCCCTCCACAGCCCTCAGGGCAAGGGTTGTAAGTTATGTCCTGGCTGCATATAAGGTTTTTATAGAAAGCGTTGTCGTAGAAACTCCAAAAAGGGCTCATTCGATTGGAAATTGAAATGGCTAGTGCCCTGTTTAATAGTCGAAAGTGATTGGAAGGCAACTAACACCCGTTCCACGCCCACCGTTTCCCCAAACACCTCCAATAAAAGTTTTGAGATAGCCAATTTTGTTCAACGTAGTTGAAAGTTCCGGAAATTATATCTTTGAGCATGAGACTCCCCCCCCCCCATGATCTTCAGGGCAATGGTTATAAGTTGATGTCTGGGGGCATACATGTTTTTTATGGAACATGTGCTCGTATAAACTTCAGAGAGGGCTCATTTGATTTGAAATTGAAAGTTCTAGTTCACTTTTTAAGCGTCAAAGATATCGGAGGGTAACCAGCCCCCCCCCCCACGCCTTTTTTCCCAAATGCATCTGATAAAAATTTTAGATAGATATTTTGCCAAAAATAGTTCAAAGATCATAGAACTGAAACTCCGGTGTCACCACAGCCCCCCAGGGCCCGGGGGAAAGCATTGTAAGTTATGCGCGGGGGGCATATATGGTTCTTATGGAAGGGATGTTCGTATAAACTTCAAAGAGGGCTTATTTGATTGGAAATTAAAAGTTCTAGTTCACTTTTTAAGAGTCAAAAGAGATTGGAGGGCACCTAGCCCCCCACCCCCTCCACGCCCTTTTTCTCAAACCCATCTGATAAGAACTTTGAGATAGCCATTTGCTTCAAAATAGTTCAGAGACCATATAACGAAAACTCCGGGGTCGACACAGCCCCCAGGGCCCGGATGCAGGCGTTGTAAGTTATGCCCTGGGGGAATATATGGTTCCTATGGATGGGATGTTCGTAAAAACTTCAGAGAGGGCTAATTTGATTGTAAATGGACAGTTCTAGTTCGGTTTTTGAGAGTCAAAAGAGATCGGAGGACAACTAATCCCCACGCCCCTTTTTCCCGAATGCATCCGATAGAATTTTGAGATAGCCATAAAGTTAAAAATTGTTCAAAAGTCAAATAACAAAAACTCAGGTGTCGGCAAAACCCCCCAGGATTTTGGGGCAGGCGTTGTAAGTTATTCCCTGGAGCATATTGAAAGGGATTATGAAAGGGAAAGGGATACTCGTATTAACTTCAGAGAGGGCTCATTTGATTGGAAATTGAAAGTTCGAGTTCACTTTAAATGGTCGAAATAGATCCGAGTGGAACTATCCCCCCCCCCCCTACGCCTTCTTTTTCCAAACCCGTCTGATGAAAATTTTGAGATAGACATTTTGTTAAATAAAAATATTTCAAAGGTCGGATAAGAAAAACTCCGGTGTGAATACAACCCCCCCCCCAGGGCCCGGGAGAAGGCGTTCTAAGTTATACCTTAAGGGTATGTATGGTTCTTATGAAAGGGATGCTCGTATAAACTTCATAGAGGGCTAAGTTGATTGGGAATTGAAAGTGCTAGCTCACTTTTTAAGAGTCACGAGATTTAAGGGCAACTAGCCCCCCCCCCTCCCTTTTTTCCCCAAGCCCATCCGCTACAAATTTTGAGATAGCCAGTTTTTTAAAAATTGTTTAAAATTTGTTGTAAGTGTTGTCCTAGGGGTGTATATGGTTCTTATGAAAGGGATGCTCGCATGAACTTTAGACAGGGCTCATTCGATGGGAAATCAAAATTTATATTTCCCTTTTTAAGAGTCAAAGCATTTCCACGGGCAACTAGCCCTCCCCCCACACCCTCCTTTTCGCCTAAGTCCATCCGAGAAATATTTTCAAACAGTGATTTCATTAAAAATCGTTCAAAGGTCAGATAAGAAAACTCCTGTGTCGACACAAACCCCCAGGGCCCGGAGGCAGGCGTTGTAAGTAATGCTCGGGGGCATGTATCGTTTTTATGGAAGGGATGCTCCAATATACTTCGGAGAGGATTCATTTGATTGGAAATTTAAAGTTCTCTTCACTTTTTAAGAGGCAAAAGAGACCCCCCCTCCACGCCCTAAATGCATCAGATAAAAATTTTGAGATATACATTTTGTGAAAAATAGTTCAAACATCAGAAAAGAAAACTCCGGTGTCCACACAGCCCCCCAGGGCCCGAGAGTAGGTGTTGTAAGTTATGCCCTGGGGACATACATGGTTGTTATGGAATGGATGCTCGTATAAACTTCATAGAGGGCTCATTTGATTGAAAATTGAAAGTTCTAATTCGCTTTTTAAGAGTAAGGGGTCGTCGTATAAACTTCAAAGGGTGCTCATTTCAAAGGAGGCAAACTTTTTTCACTTTGATATTGTTACTTTTATACCAGTTTTGATGCTTTGATGAACATTAAGTTTGATTTTGAAATAAGAAAATTTTAAAAACTTGAACCTTTTTGCAATCAAAAATGAACAAAACTTAATTAAAAAAAAACCTTCCGAAAAATAAGTTTTTCAAAGAAAATTAAAAGCCATTTTAGAATTAAGCTCAGCAGTTACTAATAACTGTAAAAATTCAAACTCAAAACGACCAGAAATTACTATTAAAGACTAAATAAAACCCAAAACGAACAGAAATTAAATAAACAATCCTAGGAAAAAACATACAACATGTAATAATATAAATGAATAAATAGATCTTAAATCTATTAATTATTATATTGAATATGAAAATAAAGCTTAAAACGAAAAAAAAATATTTTCCTATTAAAGTATAAATGAAACTTAAAACGAATAAAAATTAAATAAACAATCCATGCAAACAAACATACAATAGATATTAATGTAAATAAATAAATAAATCTTAAAATGAGTGGAACTCAACTTAGATGTGTAAATCAAGCTTGAAACGAACAAAAACCACTACAAACAAGAGTTTGGGTATTGCCTCCTTCTCTCACTGTAAAAGTCTAAAACCTACTGCGTCATTGGCGCTTTACTGAATAATATATGTGTCTTGAACAGTCTTGGAAAGTATAAACAAAATCAAATAGAATGTTTGATATATAATGCTATTAATTGTTGGAAGATCATCACTTCAAGATTTTATTTCACTGTAATTTTATTTTATTTTTAATGCTGTAAGAACTGGAAAAGAAAATATTTTTAATATAATTTGTTTTTAGTGAAGCGCCAATGACGCAGTAGGCTTTTGGTTTTATTTACACTTAAGGATGGGGGCAGTATCTAAACTCTTGTTTGTAGTGAAACTATATTCGTCTTGAACAACTTTAAAAAGAACTAATACATTAAACTGAATATTTTATGTATAATGATATTAATTGCTGAAAGATCATCAGTTCAAAATTTTACTATAATTTTAATGTTTATTTTCAATATTAAGTACAAAAGAAGATATTTCTAATAAAATTGGTTTTCAGTAAAGGATTTGTAATTGCCGTGATTGTTTTGACAGTTGACGTTGAGGGTTTAATAAATTCCGTTGCCTTTTGATCAAAAATATTATGTACCAAAATTAACAGGGTTTGTGAGAAAGCCAAATACAGGACACTGACGAATTTTGATTATAAAAACCAATAAGATTTAGGCTGTATCTTGTTCTCAAACTGCACCAGAGACTACCTGTTGAAATTTTTTTCCCATTTTGTCAACTATTTCGAGTATACTCAAAATCTATTTTTTGTAAGTGACATTAGTACAATTTTTGAAAACAAAAATAGATGCAGCAATTTCAACTTTAGTTTTGTTTACTCTATCGTGGTAAGGTTAAAAGATGTTTCAGCCTTTTCTGTTTTTTCTCTTATGGTAAAATACATTCTTTTTTCCAGTTTTTCTTTTATATTTTTGGGGAAGGATTCTTCAAAAAACCGTGGCTTTCTAAACATATTTGTGCAGATAAGCATATATTAAGATATTTTTTACTAAAAAAAGCAACCGGGTCATTGCAACGAATCACATATATACTTATCAATATGTACAGTTTTACATAAAAAAGGCCTACACTGCTGCTCAATTTGCAACGCTCCATACGTATCTTGAGGAGTTTCCTGAGCCACCTAGTAGTATCCTGTAAATGTAATCTTTACATCCACCTAAAAACATTTCTGCAATATTTGGGGAGCCATTCTCCCCTACTGTCTATATTAGTAGCTTTGACCGTATATTTTATTCGAAATGAAGGGATACTAGAGGTTCAATCCTTCTCCACATAGATTGAAAGGTTGAGAATTTTAAAGTTTTAATTAAAAAATGACTTTTCAAGGGTTCTGGCAACCTGCTCGTCGCAAAAGATCCACATACTTTCATAGAGACAGATATATATATATATATATATATATATATATATATATATATATATATATATATATATATATATATATATATATATATATATATATATATATATATATATATATATATATATATATATATATATATATATATATATACATATATATATATATATATATATATATATATATATATATATATATATATATATATATATATATATATATATATATATATATATATCAAAGATTTTGATTCTGATTCTGCTTTGATTCAAAATCAAAGATTTTGGTTCTGCTTTGGCCCTCCATATCTTTGAAAATCCTGAGCATTTGGTTCTTTTTGAGGAGGCAACTTTAATATCTACTGCAAATGGCCTGCCGCATTCTTTTTCAGAGGCAATTGAGATAAAAAAAAATATATATATAAACAAAATTTGGCTATAAATAGAGACACAGGAGATATCTCCTTAAGCCCAATCTATAAAAACTTATTATATAGTATTTAAAATATTTGCTTGTTCTTTGTCTTCATATTTTACCACTGGCTGACAAAATCCTCGTTTTCTCACCTATTTTATTTTTTACTCATTATATCCTTTCCTATCTTGGTTTCATGTGAATAAGATACTGTTGTTTGGTCGAAATTACACCTCATATTTCCTCCTTTTTCTTATTCCCCTTTCTTTTTAATTTCCTTTCTTAATTTCCTCCTTTTTATTTAACTTTAATAGTTGTAAATTTTCTCAGCCTCGTAACATTCGTAATTTAATTGATTGAATTTTATATATTTGTAATATCCATGAAAGAAAGTATCCTTTTGATATATTTGTTGTTTATAAGAAATTTAGTTATTTGTAAACTTCGGTTATTATAGACAAATGTTGTTCTCTAGTTTTCGTTCTTTATGAACTGTTTGAAAATTAACTAAATTTATGTAGTATCTCCAGCTCTATTAAATCAAATTAAATATTTGTGATTATTCTAAATAGAAAATCTTTAGATCAGGTAGTTATTCTTTTCAAAACCACGCCTGAACACAATGGAGAGGGGAAAGGGGGTACTGTCCTCCAACATCATCGACACGAGTGACCACTCGTATCGACACGGCTCGTGTCCGTAAAATCCGAGCTATTGTAGTCTCGTTTGTCTAGTTATTTCTAATTGCACTATTTTGTCGTGTTTCCACTTAAAAATGATTCTGAACAACAACATAATCTACCCTGAGAATTTTGAGAAGGGCTTCTGATTAAAGTTTGCTGAAGAAGATAAATGCCTAAAAAACTACTTAGAAACACAAAAATAAGCAGATTAAAAACTTAGTAATTAGTTAGATATTCTTTCTAGCAACTCCAAGAAGAACATATCTAGCCTTTTCTGTATTAATTCCTGAATTTATGACGCAATTTCCTCTTTGGTCCTCTTAGCTTTATTAATAAGCTTCTGTTTCTTATATAAAATCGTCGGAAGACACTAAACTCTGAGATTATATAGCCTTATTGTCCTTGTTTGAATTGCATAAGTTAGTAAACACTCGACATTTCCTTGGCAAATTGAAAATTCACCTTGGATCAGCAGTTTTCCTCACCGCCAATCCCTAAGACTCAGAAACCATATTGCCTGCAACATTAAACACAGAAGATACAATATGGGAAAAGACAAGATGGTTGGTTTCTTTCTCTGTGCGAGGGGGTAATAGGTGACCTCTACTCGTAAAAAAGGAATCCCCGTAGCTTTCATAAGCATCTGTCACTTTGGTTTTTTGTAATTTAGAATGCTGGAATATAAAACCCAGATGGTGTTACTTATTAGTTTGAGAGGACTATTTTTTAGGTGATATGGTACCTTAGAGGATCACCCTATCTAGTCCACTATAAACTTTTTAGATTTTGCGGTCCAATTATTTAGAATCAATTGGGTGGTCTTGCCAAACCTTTTGGAGCTTGATTAAGAAATAAGAATAAACGGCAGAAAACTAAAAGCCGATACCTATTGTCTCGGAAATTTTAGAAAAACTCTTCGAGGTCTCTGATTTTGTGCCGAAGATAAGTTTTAATGAAACTTACATCATCAGATAGTGTAATTTTAGTTTTTTCGATTAAATGGAGCAAAATTTTCTGAAGTTCAGGAAAGGACAGTCCCTAAAAACTTTCTAGCATACCTGCTAAAAAAAATCTAAAAATTTGCTCAAAGTAAATATCGTTGGAGCAATTTGGCAGCTTTGGGAGTTCCCTATGGTATGACATGCTTTGATTGACATGCTTGCCGACAAAAGTGACGTAAAATTATATCGCCGTTTCAATTAAATTTTATAGTCAAACCACAGATTATCAATAGCTCTTGAGGATCACTACCCCCCCCCCCTCACCCCCGTCAGAATGCTCTCAAAATGAAGATAAGCAGCGCCACTTATAGCAATCGCTTTCTGGTCTTACTTATTCTGCTGATACTCTTTTACGAAACAATCCTTTTGCTCTGAAATAATAATTGCCGAGATTATTCCGGATATCACCATGGTCATGTCTAAAGGTCGTATCTGGCATCTTAAAATTCTGAAATAATCGCCAAAAACGGTTTGCCAAGCTGTTCTCAAAGTTCAGATAAGCAGTACAGCTTATAATAATCACATTATCTTTGCTAATTTGTTGACGCTTTTTTAGAAACAATCAGTTTGCTCTGAAGTACTAATTACTAAACTTATTCTGGATGTCACCACTGTCATGCCTAAAGGTCGCATCTGACATCTTAAAATTCTGAAATAATTGCCAAAAACTATTTGCTAAGCTGTTCTCAAAGTGAAGATAAGCAGTACAACTTATAACAATCATATTCTGATCCTCTTTATTCTGTTGATGCCTTTTTTTTGTGAAAATCTGATCAAGTGATTTTGGCAATTATATTTGAAGTGTGAAAATGCCAGATATGATCTTTAGGTGCAGCCCTGGCAATATTAGAAGTTAGCACTTATATTATAAGAGGTCCTGATATTTTAAGCTATGCTACAAGGGGGGGAGGGTATTAGAATCTCAGTGGGTTAATTTTGCACTGGAGACTTAGTTTGAGGCGAAGACTTCCACAAGTAGCTTATCTTCTATGAGGGTAACATCATGCTTACCAGATTAATTCTCTTGGTAAAAAATGACAAGTTTAGTTTGTGGCTGGAGAGTTTTGAGAAATATCAGAATAGTAAATATAGCTCAATAGCGCGTACAGTTCCAATATATTGAGGTTGCATGAATTTATACATTCATTATTACCTTCTTCATATACCTACACTAATTATATAATCCTTTGATTCATGTAGCCTACTGATAACGAGCTTTATTTTAGAAAAAAATTAGCTAATTCCTGTCTTGATTAGGAAGTCCTACACTTGTGGCTCATAAAAAAAGATTTATGTTGGATTTAAATAATAATAATTTTATGCAGTTATATGTTATATCTATTTTTTGTAATTGATGCTAAGGCTCGAATTTGATGGGTCCTTTTCTTTACCAATGACTTACTCTATTATGATTTTTAAGGAGTGGGCAGGGGGTTAGTTATAATCGTGTGAACTCACAGCGAGTAGATTTATTTCTTAATCCTAGTTGGATTATTTATTTAGAAATCATAGAATCAAGTAATTTTTTCACCAGTTATTCTCTACCAATAAGTCTTTTGGTATTTGATTAGATATATACCCAGTCAAATTATTGACTTGCAAATCATGCATTCTGATTTTTATTTTTCGTTATCGTTTTGGCATTCTTTTTGTCAGTTTTCGTTTTTTTTATGATATTTCCGACTCCAAAGTCTAAATTTGGCCCTTCGGAGCTTGTGATAGTTATTTTTTAAATACTTATCTTATCTTACTTACCTATATGAATTTAAAATGCATTTTTATGTGTTTTTTTCCAACTCTTCTTCTTCAATAATTATCAAAGAATAGCACGTAAAAAAGGGGAAATGCAATAAGCTATCTTTGTTTGAAACCCTTACATAACACCCACCCAGTTCATGTAAAATCAACATTAGTTTCTTTAATAGTATTAAATTAAAAAAAAACAAGTTTTTTCCAACTGAAAGTAAGGAGCAACTCTAAAATTTAAAACGAACGGAAATTATTACGTATATAAGGGGGTTTTCCCCTGGTCAATGCCTCTCTCTTTACGCTAAAGTTAAAATTGTGTTCCAATTCTTTAAAAATGACCCCTGAATCACAAAGGCCGTTTAATTAGAATAAATGTCTCTTTTGAAAACACTAAAAATACTTTAGCGTAAAGAGCAAGGTAATGGCGAGGGGACGAACCTCCTCATATACGTAATGATTTCTGTTTGTTGTAAGTTTTACTGTAGCTCCTTACTTCCAGTTGAAAAAGTTTTTTTTTATTTAATTTCTACTCATTTTTTTAAATAATGCTGGGGAAATGAGGCCCCGCTTTCATGGAAAATTATCTTCCCCGTCGAAAATTCCTTAATGGAAAATCCTCCCACGTAAGCGCTTCTCCCTGATCAACCACCAGAAAAAATCTCCCTGAAAACGTTTGTATACTTCCCAATAACCAATACTTTCCCCATATGTAAACAATTGGCAAAGTTCATAACCTTTAGACCTTCTCCCAGGGATTGTGGGGGATTAAGTCATCCTCAAAGACATAGTTATTAGATTTTTCGACTATGCTGAACAAAATAGCTATCTCAAAATTTGGATCGGGTAAAATTTCCGTTCGAATGAGACCTCTCGCAATATTCTAGGAACACTGGGTCGATACAATCACCCCTGGGGAAAAAACCTAAAACGGAAAAACAAAAAAAAACATCTTTCTTCTGGCAAAAATACAAAATTCCACATTTTTGCAGATAGGAGCTGGAAATCTCCATAGTTGGGTTCTCTGATACGCTGAATCTGGTGGTGTGATTTTCATCAAGATTCTATGACTTTTTAAAGGTTGTTTCCCCCTTTTTCAAAAATAAGGCAAATTTTTTCAGGTGACACTCTTTTGATTGGAAAATCTGATTCTTTTGATATATCTATTAGTATCAAAATTCCATTTTTTAGAGTTTCGGCTGCTATTGAGCCAGGTTGCTCCTTACTTACAGTTCGTTACCACGAACTGTTTGATACGGTAAAATTACTAAAAAGCAATTTTCACAAATAAAATCCAAATATCCGCTTCCGAGTCATATAAAGCACGTTCATAGACAGACAAAACTTGAAACAAGTAGATACGGAGGGATTTATTAGGAGGGGCAAATTTGATGGAACAGTGAAATATGCGACTTTTACTATTCTCCTGACTTTTCCCTGGAAATTATAAAAATCTTCAGATTAAGGGGGGGACACAGACTCCAATCCTTAATTGCCTACATTCCTGGTACACATGCCTTATTCCATTTACAGGTCTTCTTACTATTAGCCTAAAAAGCAAAACACTAGAAAAGAGGCTTAATGAAAAGAGATTTTTTTTTAATCTACGATAAACCATGTATTTGTGGTGATTTACATAGACAAGTGTCCTTACTCCCCTTTTATCTGCTCAAAATGAATTCATTGGTCAATAAATGGTTTCGTGTTTATCAGTCCTATATCACATGAGCCCCCCTTTCCATAAAGAATTAGCCGTAGGCATTAAATGGACAATATTGAGATTAGCTACTGTTGTATCTTAGCTGGGATCTACTTTCATTTTTTCTTCTATTGTTATTTGGGAACTATTTTTATTTTGCGTTTCTAGTTAAAGACATTGCCAGTAAAGAGAATATTGTGAATAATACAGATGACTAAGAATAAACGTGTTCCTCGACGGCTTCTCAGCTATTTAGGGATTCAGTGTTCAACAGAGGCTTTTTTAAACAAAGCTAACGCTTTACAAAGAAAAGCCGAATTGTTATGCTATTTAAGGTCATATCTGGTATCCTTTTTATCGAGGAAAAGATGTCTCTATGGTCTCCAATATTTTTTTTTTTTCAAAATGTGCCAAATTTTTTTAAATTTTTTAAAAAAAATACAGTAAAGCAGTAATTTACTAATTAAAAATACTGTAAAACTAGGCACTTGTTAATTAAATGAAACACATTCAAGAATTCCGCTTATATTAGGTTAGATATCAGACAACCGGTTTAATAGCTACAAAGACAAGGGACGGGTGATAGAATGCATTGGACTTGTATAACTTGGGCTACTTATTTGCACATTAGGGGGTGGGTTTAGGTAAGGTTAGGGGGGCTGTCCAAATACTTTACCCTCCCCCCTAATATGCAAATATATAGCCCAAATTTTATCATAATATAAACTAAAGGTTATATGAAGGTCATATTTCATTAGGATTAAACTAATTTCAGTTCTTGGGTGTGTTTCGTTTAATTAACAAATACCTAGAACTATTTATGATATAGGAATTCATAGTCGTAAGTGTTGATAATTCTATGGAACCCATAAATATTCACTTTAAAATATTGGGAATAGGGTGGAACTCAGTCCTCTCCAAAACAATGATCCCAGCCCCTCCAAAACAAGAAAACGCTGCACAAGTTGAGCTATTGCCTTTTTTTCATAGTGATGGGCCGTCAAGAAAAAGGGTGAATTGCTATTTTGAGAAACCCCGCGTCGCTTATTTCAGCTGATTTTTGTAATTGCTGGCGTTCAATAAGCAATTGCAATTATTGAATTGCGCTCAATAGTCCTTTTTGGAAATATTAAATGAATTTTTTGCTTATTGTGCATAAGAACTCGATAATCCACAATTCGTTCTCTTCTAGATAGAAAACTCCTTGCGTGTTTATCTATTCGATAAATTAAAAATTAACCTGTTGGAAACTTTCTTAAAAGGTGCTATAGAGTTGCAAGGTTTTTAACTCTAATGTTTTTTTTCAACTATAATTTTTGGTAGAACAGGAACACCATAGGTGTATAGAGAGGGAAAGTTAGACCATTAGACTCTGAGTATTTCTTCTAATTTTCAAATTACTCGAGTAAAATTAATTTTGCTGTCCAGCGGCGTTCAATAGAGCACAACATTTGCGTTTATTCAGTAGGTAATTGCACTATGTTACATTGACGACAAGCTGTATAAAACAATGGGTTATTCTTCAATGTCTTCAATTTCAAGTGATGAATCAAACAGCTCTTGGTAACGAACTGTAAGTAAGGAGTGACGCGCCTCAGTAGTAACCGAAACCCTAAAAAACAGAGTTCTAATAACAATAGGCACGTCAATGGAATTGAATTTGTATGCGGATTCTAACTATACAAGGTGCATTAAGCTTAATGTTACCTATCAAAGGCTACGAGCCTAAGAAAATTTGCTCAACTTTTGAAAAAGAGGAGAAACACCCCGAAACGTCAAATTATCTTAATGAAAATCGCACCATCAGATTCGGCATATTAGAGAACCCTTTTCCTGAAGAAAGATCACGGATGTAACTTTATTTATCTTTGTTTTTTCCAGGGGTGATCGTAGCGAACCAGTGTTTCTAGATGATCGGAAGAAGGCTCATTTGATCGAAAATTGAAAATTGTGGTGCCATTTTTAAGTGACCAAAAAGATTGGAGGGCAGCTAACCCCTGTGCCATGCCCCTTTTCCCCCAAAGTCACCCAATCAAAATTTGAGATAGGTATTTTGTTCAGCATAGTTGAAAGGTCGAATAACTATAGCATTGGGAATAATATTGCCGCCTCAACCCCTGGAGAAACAGCTGTAAGCTACGAAATTTACCTATTGTTTACGCATAGTAGGTTTTTTGTTATTTGCAAGTATACAGAGCTTGGCGGGGGAGGGGGATTTTCTTTTTGGGGGAATTTTCTACGATGAGAATTTCCATGAGGGAATATTCCGGGGGAGCAATTTCCACTGGGAGTGGAGATATTCCTGGGAAGAATTTTCCACGGAGGGTGGATTTTTGACTTGATTTGACATAATTAAATAAAAAAACAAGTTTTTTCGACTGAAAGTATGGAGCAACATTAAAACTTAAAAACGAACAGAAATTATTACGCATATGAGGGGGTTTGCCCCCACGTCAATACCTCGCTCTTTACGCTAAAGTTTGAATTTTATTCCAGTTCTTTAAGAATGACCCCTGAATTACAGATGCCGTTTAATTAGAATAAATAGCTCTTTGGAAGTACAAAAAAAAAAAACCTTAGCGTAAACAGAGAGGTATTGATGAAGGAGCGAACCCCCTCATATACATAATAATTTCTGTTCGTTGTAAGTTCTAATGTTGCTCCTTACTTTCAGTAGAAAAAACCTGTTTTTTTTATTAAGTTTCTGATCGTTTTTTGAACAATGTTGGGAAGTCCGGCGCCCCCTTCATGGAAAATTCTCTTCCCCCACGGAAAATTCCTCCATGGAAAGATCCTCCCACGTAAACCCCTCCCCTGACCCCCCAACCAGAAAAAAATTCCTCCGGAAAACGTCTGTATACTTCCCATTAACCAAAAGTATATGTAAACAATGGGTAAAGTTCACAGCTTGCAACCTTTCTCCCGTGGACGGTGGGGGATTAGGTCGTCCTCAAAGAAATAGTTATTTGATTTTTCGACTATGCTGAACAAGATAGCTATCTCAAAATGTTGATCCGGTGGCTTTGGAAAAAAATGAGCGTGGGAGGGGGCCTAGTTGCCCTCTAATTTTTTGTTCACTTAAAAAGGGCACCAGAACTTTTATTTTTCGTTCGAATGAGCCCTCTCGTGCCGTTCTAGCACCCCTGGGTCGATACAATCACCCCTGGGAAAAAAAACACGCATCCGTGGTCTTTCGGGCAGAAAAATACAATATTCCACATTTTTGCAGAGAAAAGCTTTGAAACTTCTTGAGTAGGGTTCTCTGATACGCTGAGTCTGAAGGTGTTATTTTCAGATGTGACTTAAGATTCTATGACTTTTAGGCTGTTTTTCCTCCTTTTTCCGAAAATAAGGCAAATTTTCTCAGGCTCGTAACTTTTGATGGGTAAGACTAAACTTGATGAAACTTATATATCAAAAATCAGCATAAAAATCCAATTCTTTTGATGTATCTATTGATATAAAAATTCCGTTTTGTAGAGTTTCGGTTGCTATTGAGCCGGGTCGCTCCTTATTTACAGTTCGTTACCATGAACTGTTTGAAACGATCAAAAATTAAAGTCTTTTTCAAATGAAATTATGCGAAGGAGAATTTTTCGGGCGGAATCGTCCACAGGAGATTTTCCCGGGGGGATTATCAGTAAGAAGGGAGTTATCCGGGGAAATTTTTGGGGGATGGGGGTACTTTATGTGGGAGGGTATTTACTTTGAGGAATTTTATACGGGAGAGGGAATTTCTCACAGAGAAAAGCTGTATTTCCTGTCATTATTTGAGAAACCATCAAAAATTGAATTAAAAAACAATTTTTTTCAATCGGCAATAAGGAATGACATTAAAACTTAAAATGAACACAAATTATCATGTATATGAGAGGGTTTTCCCTCCCTCAATACCTGGCTCTTTACGCTAAAGTTTGACTTTTGTCCCAATTCTTTAAGAACAACTCATAAAACCCATGGGCCATTTAATTAGAATTAAACAAAAAAAATTAATTTTTTTAACTAAAAGTAAGGAGCAGCATTAAAACTTAAAACGAACAGAAATTATTCCGTATATGAAATGGGCTGTCTCCTCCTCAACGCACCGCTCCTTTCTTTAATTCCATATAAGAGGGGGGCTCCCCCTTCCTCCCTTTACGCTAAAGTTTGACTTTTTGTTATAATTCTTTAAGAAACACTGCTCAAACGCAAGGGACGTTGAATTTGATTGAGAAGTACTTTCAACTTTCTTTAACAATTTAGCACAAAGAGCAAGGGCTGGGGAAGGGCCAGTCCCCATCAAATATACAGAATAATTTTGGCTCGGTTTAGGTTTTAATGATGCTCCTTAATTTCAATTGGAATGTTTTATATGCTTATTATTTGATAAGTATAATGAGCTAAGCTTTGTCCTGATGACATGCTAGTTTTTCTTTTATTCCGCAAAAAATTGAAGTTATGAGTGCTTCCATGTAATACAGTAAATGCTTGTGTTAACAAATTTGATATCCAGCCACCCCCCCCCAACTCTCACTCCGTAAATAAATTCAAGGTAGTTCTCCTGACCCAGTTGTAGGATTATCAACAACAGCCAGATTTTTGTGGTTAGATCGTCACTGAGAAAGGAAATCCTACAACCTGGCCGCTAATTTTAGAATTAAACTTATCGAATAGTTTGTGGTAGCGAACTATAAACAGTTTTTTATGCAAATAGTAATCGCTTTTAAAATGTATGTATTAAAAGCAATATATACAATACAAGAATCTCCTTCTAACTCTCCCCCATTCCTTGTATACAGGATAGCTTTCAGTTCGTTTCAAGTCTTAGTGTTACTCTTCACTTTTAGTTTCTACGTTTTTGCTAAGAATAAGCTAAGCGCTTTTTCCTGTTTAATCTATATTAACTTTTTTCTCAGAGATGAGCTGCTGATCTTCCATATCTATTTCAACTATTATCTAAATATCTGACATGTTCACCTTGCGACAGCGGAGTGGTTAACGCTACGCCCGGGAACGTCCGGGTTCTAGGTTCTATCCTCTGCGTCGCAAGGAAAGTTTGAAATCTAAATCAATCCGATAATTTTTTTTCAAAATATTGAAATCTGCAGTATCCGAGAAAAAATGTAGGCAGTATTTTTGTTTGGGTGGTATAGACTACACTAAGCTCACTTTTCCTCAGAGACGAACTGCTTAAATACTGCATCAATGGTTCAATTCCACGTGTTGCAAGGACTTTACGAACTGAAAATGTATAATCAAGGATATGCATTTGATTCAGCCGACAGAAAAGTTTCATTTACAGTCCCTATCCTTGTATGGTATTAAATAAAAAAACAAGTTTTTTTAACTGAAAGTAAGGAGCGACATTAAAACTTAGAAAGAACAGAAATTATTCCGTATATGAAAGGGGTAGTCCCCTCCTCAACGCCTCACTCTTTACGCTAAAGTTTTTTATTGTTTCAAAAGTAGAGTTGTGAGAATGAGTCAAACTTTAGCGTAAACACCGAGGCGTTGAGGAGGGGAAAGCCCCTTTCATATACGAAATTTATGTATGGAATTCTGTTCGTTTTAAGTTCTAATGTCGCTCCTTACTTTCAGTTAAAAAAACTTTTTTTTAAATTTAATTTTAGTAAAAGTCGAGCATGAGCAATTATATTTATGATTGTTTAATGTGTGTTTATTGTTTATAATACATTGTTTAGTGTTTTTTAAATTCAACAAGCAGCGTGTTTGTTAAATAGTTACTTTTCTTCGCTACTGCTTGAATAGCTTCTACTTCAATATCACTCCCTCTTGTCCCCCCCCCCCAATAAAAATACTGTAGCTACACCCCTGTTAAGAAGGGTACAAAGTTTAAAATGCATAGTGATCACCTGAGCGTATCATGGAACTGACACGACATTAACTGAGGTATCGGTAAGACTTCAATCGTAGAAAGTTCTTTAGAGGAAGGAGCAATAAAAAGTGCTATCAGGCTACATATTGCTGATTAGTGGATTCGAGACAATAGATGCGACATTAGAAAATCAAATGCCACTTGGATACTTGCGACTCATTACTGCTTAGGTTCGGGACAGGGGCGGATCCAGGATTCTTTATCGGGGGGGAGGGGGCACAAAATAGGTTGATCCGATAAACTTGCGTTTTGAGCAAGCTTAATTAACGCAAACGTGAGTTAATTAAGTAAATTACACTACTTTTGACTATGCTAGGGGGGTGCCCCTCTCGACCCTCCTCTGGATCCGCCACTGGTTCTGGAGGCTGCAGATGTCAAAGATAAAACTGGCCTATTGTGTTAAAAGATTTTTAACCCAATTAATTTCCTTTAAAATGAGCCATTGAACAACTCTCTACGATGTTCCAGTGCTAAGTTATCTGTGGAAAAGAAAAAAAAAGAAAAAATATACTGTTTAGGCAGAATGTTGTAGTAGCTGCCACCTTTCTTGATTTTCAAGCCAACATATTTCCCTTGCTGTTCAAGCCAACGGACAGAAACTTTCCTATACAGGGGTTTCGAACAAGGCGGTTCTAATGGCGTACTTTTTGTTTACTTTTATTCTGACAGTTTTTTTTTAGGAGTTATGGGTTTTTATATTTCTTAACATTAGACGTGATCGTCTCGTACTAGGTTGCTAGCTACCACTGCAACCCGGATACTTACCAAAATCGAAGATTCGATCTTGAGACAAGCAGGGAATATTTATTCATACTCATGCATCTCAATTGCAACAAGTATCTCGGTTGCATCTGTTATATGGATTGGAGGGTCCACTATCCAATCCTCAGAAAATGTTGGTCTTTCAGAAGGCTCGTCGATTTCTTACTCCCATCATCTTCCCTCATTGGAGCGCGTCGCCAGCCGGGGATGCCATAGCATTACTTGGATTGCTGATTTTTGGGCATAATCATGAATGTTTCAACGGGAATTTCCTTGAACAGCAAATTCCCAGCTTGCTTGCACCCTCTACGTATTAGCCTAGCACTCAATTAATGGTGTACTGAGGTCAATGGCGTACTACCGTACTGAGGTCACGAAGTGGGATTTCTCACCGGAAAACTAGGGACGGAATATCTACACAACCTAACTTCTAGGGGCTTGTGAAATTGCCTGTAGAATATTGATCAATATTTTCTTGGGGTCCACAGAAATTTTAAAGATCTTAAGTTACCTTTTAAGTGACCTTTTTTGGCCAATTTTAAAAATGAGGTAGGCATACATTATCGGCTTTTTCTATGAACACATAGAAATTATCATGGAAGGATTGCTTTAAAAGATGCCAGAGACCTGTACTGTTCTAAGTAATAGTGCTTGATTATATGTAAAAAAAACGTCAAATTAGCCAAATAAATCAAAAATACTAGCAGGAACTTTGTTCACTTTCTCTTTGAGTCATGATTTAGCTCTTTTTTGCACCCAGCCAGTCCGCTGCTTGGAATTTCTAGCAATTTTTTTCTTTTTTTGTCCCCTGGAGTTGATTTCTCCAGATTGGATTTTTACGTTTCTTAGCAGATTATTCCAGTTTCATTCTTTGGTTTGAAATCAGGCGCTACTCCCTGCCTACCTGATTGAAAATACATACTTTCAGAAGATTCTTACCTGGTTAGTTCAACCAAAGTATCAGGTTAGATTTACTGATGATATCCATCTCCATTCGGTGTACTAAAATTTAGTTATTTTAGGTTTTTCCAGGCTAACAACTATTTGCAAACTACATTTTTCCAAATAAATCAAGCGATGATTCAACAGACACATTTCACTTAAAACCAAGCGAAATACTAAGTGAACTAAGTAAATAAGTAAGTCCTGCCTCGTTGTAAAAATAAGATAGTCTTTACCCATAACCAAAACAAGCGCTGACTTGGTGCAAAAACGAGCTAAGTGCTTAGTTATTATTCCACGATAAATTTACAACAAAAACGCTTCAGCGTAGTCTCCCCTTTAAGCCTCCATGGCAAGGAAGGAACATGGGAGGAAAAAAAAAATATGTACCGACAAAGAAAAAAAACACCTAAATTACAAGCTAGGCATGGAGTAGTGCCTGATTTCAAACCAAACAATGAAACTAAAATAATCCGCTAAGAAACGTATAAATCCAATCCAGAGAAATCAACTCCAGGGGACAAAAAAAGAGAGAAAAAAAATTGCTAGAAATTCCAAGCAGCGGACTGGCTGGGTGCAAAAAAGAGCTAAATCATGACTCAAAGAGAAAGTGAACAAAGTTCCTGCTAGTATTTTTGATTTATTTGGCTAATTTGACGTTTTTTTTACATATAATCAAGCACTATTACTTAGAACAGTGCAGGTCCCATAAAAAACTTATATCTTAACGATTAGGAACTTGCATAGCTTACAGCCTTTGCCCTGGAGACTGAAAGGGGGATTGTCAACCCCGGAGGCATGGTTGTTTTACCATTGGACTATTTTGGACGAAATGGCTATATCAAAATTTTGACCGGATGCGTTTGTGGAAAACCGCTATAGCATTGCCTCTTACTTAAAAAGTGAGCAGAACTTACAATTTCCCTTCTAATGAACATCCAAAATCATCCAGGGGAAAGTGGGGGCATTTTCGTTGGGAGAAAACGCCTAGCACCAGGTACAAGGGCCTCGCTCTTTACGCTAAAGTTTCTTATTGTTTTAGAAAATAAATTTGTGAGACAGAGTCAAACTTTAGCGTAAAGAGCGAGCCGTTAAGGAGGGGACTACCCCTTTCATATACGGAATAATTTCTGTTCGTTTTAAGTCTTAATGTCGCTCCTTACTTTTAGTTAAACAAATTTTTTTTTTAATTTAATTAAAAAATCAATAAAGAGAAAAATCTCAGTGAAAAAAAAAACAGCAAACGAGACTGCGGCCAGTGGAGAGAAAAGAAACGAAAAATGTAAAACAACGCGGATATTTCGCCTGTATCCAAACAAGGCGTCTTCAGCACGAAAGAAACACAAGAGAAACAACATAAAAAAAAAAAAACAGGCTAAAACTAAAACACTTCACTGGCCGCAGTCCCGTTTTTATGTTTTTATTTATTGAGATTTTTCTCTTTGTTGTTTTTTTTTTTTGTCCTTTCTGGCCCGTTCGGAGTAAGATCTTTCATTTAATTTAATTTCTGAACGTTTTTCAATTAATGCAGCTTTTATTTTGGCTCTCCGTACATGAATAATTAAAACGAAATTTGCATATTAATTTTACTTTTTTTTGGCTAAATGGCTTTCTCAAAATTTTGTTCTGACGTAACTTACGAATTAATTTACGTAACGAACTTCTATATCCGTATGTTTTATTACGTATATTAGGGAGTTCGCTCCCCTAGTCAATACCTTACTCTTTACGCTAGAGTTCGAATTTTGTTCTTATCATAAACCTTTGAATCGCAAAGGCCGGTAAATTAGAATAGTAAGCTCTTATGAAAGCACTAAAAAAAACTTTAGCGTAAAGAGCAAGGTATTGACTAGGGGGAGAACCCCCTCATATACGTAATTATTTCTGTTCGTTTTAAGTTTTAATGTTGCTCCTTACTTTCAGTTGAAAAAACTTGTTTTTTTTAATTTAATTTCTGATCGTGTTTTAAATAATGCTGGGAAATCTTGCGCCAACTTCATAGAAATGTCGCTTCCCCCAAGGAAACGTCCTCCACGAAAAGATACTCCCCTGTAACCCCCTTGCCCTACCCCCCTCCCACAAGAAAAAAATCCCTCCTGAAATCGTCTGTATACTTTCCATTAAACAATACTATATGTAAACAATGGGCAAAGTTCATAACTTGCAGCCCGTACCCCGGGAACTGTGGGGCATTAAGTTATCGTCAAATACACATTTAATACATTTTTGACTTTGTTGAAGAAAATGGCTATCTCAAAATTTTGATTGGGTGACTTCGGGAGAAAAATGAGCGTGGGAGGGGGCCAAGTTGCCCTCCAATTTTTTTTGATCACTTAAAAAGGGCACTAGAACTTTTAATTTCCGTTCGAAAGAGCCCTCCTGCGATATTCTAGGGCCACTGTGTCGATACGATCATCCCTGGGGGGAAAACCAAATATTCACGCATCCGTGATCTTTCTTCTGGAAAAAAAAATACAAAATTCTACATTTTTGCAGATAGGAGCTTGAAACTTCTATAGTAGGGTTCTCTGATACGCTGAATCTGATGGTGTGATTTTCATTAAAAATATATGACTTTTAAGGACTCCCCCCTTTTTTGAAATAAGGCAAATTTTCTCAGGCGCGTAACTTTTGATGGGCAAGATTAAACTTGATGAAACTTATATATCCGTTTTTTAGAGCTTCAGTTATTATTGAGCCGTTACCACGAACTGTTTCATAAGAAGCTTTTTAAAAGTTCTGGATTCTTTACCTGGGGACTGCTGCAGCCTATCTACTGAACTGATTTGTTTTAATAAGGCTAGTTAATCTTATTTTAAAATACAAAGGAATGTGAGCTGAATTTGTTTTTATTAAACATTATCGATAGGGATTAAAAACACTCCTAGTATCTCTGTTAAAATTAAGGTCTTTATGTGTATTTTTTTTTCAATTGCTTCCCTAAAAGAAAAAACCATTTACTGCGGATACTACAGTGGCTCGCCAAGAAGAACATAATAATCTTGGTGTTTAAAAGCGTGGAAGGCTAAAGCAGAATCAAAAAGGCCATTTTTGTTTTTAGACTTCAGCAATTTGTCTGTTGAAAGTTTGTGTTCGTGTAGCCTTTCTCACAACTGTTTTGATGGGTTTTGCCAATATAGAATTCCCGCAGGAACAAGGAGACTCGATATACGCCACCACAAAGCTTTTGACAAGTTCTATCTTTCCCAAATATGAAAAAACGCTCGACCAAAGTTTTCTTGAAGGAAACAGACGATTGTTCTTCCGTAAGATTTTTCCAAGTTTATCGCTGAGTCAAGGGATGTATGGTAATGTTGTAAACATTGTATGTTTTGCCTTTTTGCCTTTTTAAATCTTTTTCCTATTTAATTCAGTAAGTTTAATTGGGTAACCACAACAGAATTTTGTCGTCTCGTTTCTTTATCCACTAGCTGAAAATCGCATTCTTTATGTTTCTTATTCAGTTTTTCAGCTTTTTTTTCGTTCTTTAGGTTTCAAAAAAATTGCATTCTTTAGGTTTCTTATTCATTTTTTCAGCTTTTTTTTCGTTCTTTAGGTTTAAAAAAATCGCATTCTTTAGGTTTCTTATTCAGTTTTTCAGCTTTTTTCATTCTTCAGCTTCTTTTAGGTTTAAAAAAAATCGCATTCTTTAGGTTTCTTATTCAGTTTTTCAGCTTTTTTTTCGTTCTTTAGGTTTAAAAAAAAATCGCATTCTTTAGGTTTCTTATTCAGTTTTTCAGCTTTTTTTTCGTAGGCCATGTATATCCAGTGTGTTCTCAGAATACATTTATATTAGGAGTAGCATTGGTCATCCGGCGTATTTTGTATTTAAAGTAAATCTGTCTCTGTTTATTGTTTATTTATCTTTTGTCTGTTTTCTATTATTATGTGACCTTCCCATCCGATATAATATGACGATGAATTAATGCAATATATTTTCAAATTTACTGCCACGTTCAAAATCTTTGGGACTCCCGACTATCCTAAGGAGATTCCCAAATCGAGAATGAGTAAAGTGAGAAGATACCGTAGCAATGGTACTAGTTGAATATTGTATTTTCTAATAGTAATTCTTCACCTAGTATGAACCAAAATCAGGCTAAAATAAGACTTTCAATATATATATGAGTGGAGAACCAAACAGGTTCATGAACCCTCCAAAACCCCCTCTCTATCAAACTTTTTAGTAGAAAGGAAGTTGTGTACGCCCTTTTTTTATATAGAATTGCACAGGACCTTAAGATATGTAACGGAAAGGCCAAGGTAGACCCACAATTCTTAATATGCCGGGGAGACCAGCCGGGGGCAATGGAGAGGGAAGGAAATTGCATCCTCTGAAACCTCCTCCTCACATGAGATGACAATTTTATCAAGCAGTTTTTGGCAAAGAACTGTAAGTAAGGAGCACTGTATAAAGATAATTAGATATAAAGATATAAAGATAATCTATGATTTATGCACTGTGGTAAGGAGTGACTAGGCCCAAGAGTAACCGAAGCTCTAAAAAAGAAATTTTGATAGCAATTGATAAATAAAGAGAATTGGCTCTTTATGCTCATTCCAAATTTAAAAAACTTATGAAGTTTAATGGTACTGATAGGGGGATTCTATATTAAAGTGTTTTTGTCGTAAATTTATTGGTTGAATAAATTAATTGCTTGATTGATCATAGAGCAGTCCACGCGGAATAATTTGAGTGCTTGGTAGTCCCCTGCTTAGTTTTTGATTTTTTTTCTTCTTTTTTTATGCGGATCATTGTATTTTATGATTTTTTTTCTTATTTATTTTTTTTTGTTTATTTATTTTTTTCTCTTGTGTTGAGTCTCTTAATGGTGTCAATGTATGATGTTGAAAATGTTTTTGATTTTTATGTATTTGTTTCATTTTGTTTCTCCCCTGTTTTTTTTTCTGGCCATAGAGCCTTACGGGGGAGTTTATATTGAAGTGTATTTTGTTGAGTTTATTGATTGAATAAATTGATTGATTGATTGATTGATCAAAAGCTACGACTATGAGAAAATTTTCCTGATTTTCAGAAAGAGAGGAGAAAAAAAAGGCAAGCGATCTTAATGAAAATTCCACCATCAAATTTAACATATCAGAGAACCTCACTGTTGAGGTTTCAAGCACCTATCTACAAAAAAGTAGAATTTTTGCATTTTTGGTCAGAATGGAGATAAATGCAGGTGTATTTGTTTTTAGTTTTTTTTTTTGTTCTTCTTCTTATGTTTTCCACAGGAGTAGTCGTATCGAAGAAGATCGGGAGAGGGCTCATTAAAATAGAAACTAAAAATTCTAGTACTCTTTTTAAGTGACCAAAGAGATTGGAGGAAAACCATCCCCCGTCCCATGCCCTTTTTTGCCCAAAGGCATCCGATCAAAATTTTTGAGATAACCACTTGGTTCAGCATAGTTGAAAGGTCCAATAACTATAACTCTGGGGATGACTCCCTCCCCCCCCCCACAACCTTTGGGGGAAAGGGCTGTAGCTTATACAATTTGCCTGTTGTTTTTATATAGTATTGTTATTGGGAAATATTTGGAAATTTTTCGGAGGGAGGAGGAATTTTCTGCATCGGGGATTTCCCACCGGGAGCATTTTCCAAGGGGAAGAAGTTTTTGGGCTAGAAATTTTTGGGGAAAATTTTCCATGGAGGGGGATATTTTTGGCATGATTTGAAAAAGGTAAGAAATTTTAAAAAAGATTTTTTCTTCAAATGAAAGTGATGAGAATTTCCCAGGGGGAATCGTCCGCAGGAAATTTTACAGAAGAATTTTCAGCGAGGAGGAAATTTCCTTGGAGGTATTTTCTGGTGGTGGGGGAGTTTTAAACGGGAGGCATTTTTTATGGGGGGGAATTTTTGGAGATAAATTTTCCGCATAGGGGGAAGAAAGAATTGAAAAACAACCAGAAATTAAATAAAAGCAAATGTTTTCAACCGAAAATTTATAGCAACATTAAAACTTAAGACAAACAGTAATTATTCCGTATATGAGGGGCGCTGCCCCCTCCCCAATCCCTTGCTTGTTACGCTAATGTTTTTTAGTTCTTTAAAAAAAAACTTCTTTTTCCGGTTCAACGGCCCTTGTGTTTCAGCAGTTGTGCTTAAAAATTTTTTGCCAAAAAGTCAAACTTTAGCTGAAAAGCGGGGAGTAGAGGAGGCGGTACTCCTCCCATTCACTGAAAATTTTTCGTTTTAATTTAAACTTAAGATGACAATTTTACCATTATTCAATACCTGGGCTTCTGCTTTATCATGTACTGAATAATATTTTTGAAATTTGCTGTGTGTCTTTTTTAGATTGAAAAATATGCTGTGAATTGGCCAGAAACATGCGACAAAAGAAAAACAAGATTTAAAGCAATTTTACATCATTCTCTAAGGAAAACTACGATTAATATATTGATTCTGGTTCAGTGAATGGATAGATCTAAAACTTATGAATCCAAATATATAAGTAACTTATCCAGTACTTGTGTCTTATATGGTACACACTCGAGAATTAGGTATAAAAATATACCTGCAACTGACAATAACCGGTTTATACCTGTCATATTTGAAGAAAGTTATCTCAGGCTCAGTTGACATCTACGTTGTAGGTATATGTTTTTATTAAATATTCAATATATAGAGATGTATTTTGGTAGGGTTAGGTATTTAATATAATGCGTTCTGTGCGGCCCGCTACCGTACCTCTTTGTAGTTCTCATAATTTTGTTACTAAAGTATTGTATGTTCATCATATTTTTGTATATTTCATTATGATTAACCTAACTTAAATTCTCGAGTGTGTACTGACTAACAAGGAAGTACCATCCCCTGTCTTCAGGATAATTTTTAAATGACAAAGAAGTGGAAAGTAGAACAACTTTTTTGTAGCTGTTTATTACCTTTTTTTCTTCCGCTATCTCTGTCTGATCGTGTTTGAGAGCTGCTAATATATACGCTCGGTTATGTTCTTTATCAGCGGAAAAATGTCCTTGAAGGCCACTTGACTAAAAATTCAGCAGAAAAGAGGCAAAGAACTTGAAGTGGATTTGAGGAATACTTGATTTGATTTTCAAATATCCTGAAATACCCAGGAATTGGTAATTTTAAGAGTATTAAAATGTATAATTTTTTCTCTACAATGGGGCCTAAATAGGGGATCTATACAAAATAATATGAATTCAAAATCTAAATTTTATTCTGAAAACTGAAATAAAAAGATTAAAAAAATGGAGTGTGAAGGCTGTATCACTGTTATTGGTGGTTTCTTCATCCTAATCTCTACCCAAATCCACTTAAATATCCCGAATACTTTCTTAGACTAAATGTATTTTTCCTGAACTAAGTTTTGCCTTTCCATGACATTTATGTTTTATCAGACGAAATTTTATTTTTCACTTAATAGTAGCGAAAATAAAACAAGATAATTTCCCAACTACTAATTAATATATCTTGTATTATCTGAAATTATTTTTGCGAAACTACTTTATACATCAAACAATTTATATCGCTTTACATGAGCAACAGTCTTACCATTCACGGTTTAAGCATACTACTACTACAAACACCTCACCGCAGCACCAAGCCGTCTGAGGCCAACACAGCTACGCAAGCTCCTTCTCCATCCCAGTCCATTCAAAGCATCCCTCTTTACACCCTCCTAGGAAGTTTCAGGAAGTTACACAAGGGATTGGGAAGAAATTCCACGAGGACCAAAGGCATTAGCGAAAACGATCGAAAAAAGACGGGATAGAGGAATGAAAGAACAATGTCCAGTTAGGATAAGGCACCAGTTTCAGATGCTGAACAACAGTAATTTCAATGTGGAGGATATCGTAAGAGAAGGAGAGGTCCGACAGCCGGAAAAAAATATGCTAGGAGTGTGGAGGCCAAATCCACTGATTGCCCCCTTGACCGCAAATTAAGCATAGTAGTTTTTTGGGGTGTGCAGATAATGGGCCATTGATGCCTGAGCCTTGGTCCAGTTGTGTGGTTCCACCCAGATATAAAACTTAATTAAATTGAAAGTGGCCAAGCATCGTTGCAAATTCAAGAAAATGTAGCAAGGCGAGCAATTTTTTCTTTTTTTTAAATGAAGATACGAAAAATGTATCTAGGGGGAACTACTACTACTACTACTACTAACAACTCGCTATATTCCCAAGTCGCCTGAAGCCGACACAGGTACGAGCGCTCCTCCTCCATCCCATCATGTTCAAAGCGGTACTTTTTACTCCTTTCCCCTAAGTTCCCATTTCCTTTCCAATTTACTTAATGAAGTCCTCCCACTCCAGACGGGTTTTTTTTTTTTTTTTTTTTTTTAATTAAATAACAAAAAAGGGAATTTTTAAAATAGAGAGGAGCAAAAAATTAATACCCGGTGTAGGAGGAGCATATGCAGCTGTGCTACAGGAAGTTGTAGTAGAGATGCATGATCTACAAGTAGTAAATGTATTTATCGACCACTAAATTAAACTATAAAGTCCACTTCGGCTGCAGAAAATTAAAAAGTCAGATACTGACTTTTAGAAGCTTTAAGTGCCTTCCTCTAAAATCTACTTAAAAAAAACCATTTAGTTGCACTAATTTTTTTCTTTAATAAACGTTAAAAAATAAAATAACAAATTATTTTTGTGAAAGTAAAAATAGTCGCTCAAATCAACTTAAAATGAAGAGAAACTATCTTATTGGCTGCTCATACATGCTGCTAGGAAATTTCCCGGGGGAGGGGGACAAACCTTCCATGATCTATAGCATTTCTTCCAGGGTATTGATGAGAGTTCTTATCCTTTTCTTCTTTAGCATTTTTTTTGTCTTCCTGTTTCCCAGGGGCAATCATTGCCCTTTGCACTCTAGAGGTACCCATGGGGCTGCCTCCTTAAGTACACGCTTTTTGGGACAAGATTTCAACATATTATTGCAGATACGAGGTATACACTCTCTCAATAAATCACTTTAGCAAAGAGAGTGGAGGCTTATGGGGTGACATACCCCTTTAGCAAAGAGATCACTTTAGCAAAGAGAGTGAGGTTATGGGGTGCCATATATAAGGAAGTTTCTCTTCGTTTTAATTTTTAGTGCCTATCCTTACATCCGTTAGAAAAACTTTTTTTTCGTTTCTCTTTGTCTGTTTTTAATACCACATTCATAATTTGTCTAATACCTAATGAGGCTACCTTTACCCTCAAACCCCCAATTTTTACGCTAAAACTTTACATTTTCAAAACAATTTCCATAACAACCTTTAGTCTAAATTTTGAAATCAACGAGAGTCTAATATACCAGCCATGATTTTTCGGGTCGTAATACTTAACTTCTTGATATTAAGTTTGTTTGTCATTCATAAGGGGTGTTTGCAAGGGGTGGGGAAGTTGTTTATCATTTATTGCTTCTCGGAGGTGTCCTATCCATTCCTCCTTTGGGTAAAGTAGTATGTAAACGGGATTTTTAGTTTATATTGAAGATATTTCTACTATGAGATGGGATCTACTACCCCTCAACATCCATTTTACACTCTCGAATCCATTATACTACTATTACTACCACTGCTAGTAACTCATTGCATCACCAAGCCGCCTAAGGTCAATACAGCTGCGTACGCTCTTCTTTCATCCCATTCTATTCAAAGCCTTCCTCTTTACACCCTCTAAAAGAGTTCTCATTTCCCTTAAGTCTTCTACCATCTTCACTAATAGTACTACATAGGTAAAAGAAGCTGTCCACTTGATCTATCTTCTCTTTGACCAGCATCATCTCATCGCCTTCACTTTTTCCTAGTCATAGCGACTTAGTCTTCTTAAATTAATTTTCAAACCCTTTTGCACCCTGAACTCTCTAAACATTTTCATCTAGGATGCTTAAATCATCAACATAATCTAAGCCTAGGAGAGTTTTACTACCCAAATTGATTCCGTGCTCTCCCATTGCCTTTGATATGCTCCTTGGGACAAATTTAACCAAAATGAGTTATATAAATGGGTATAGGACGCAACTATACTTGAATCCTGATTTAATACGAAACAAGCTACTAGCCTCATTTTCTACCTTAACCGCAGCAATGCTATCCTCTTACATAGCCCTAATCACGCTAATGTTTTTGTCCGGTATACCATACGACCTTCGCTAAAACTCTTCTAGCAGCTGAATCAAACGCTTCCTCATGATCTATAAAATTTAGGACTAAAGCGACTTGATGACTCGGGCACTTTTCAATTATTAATCTAAGAGTGAAAATTTGGTCGAGGCAACAAGCCCCAGTTTTTTTCTTTTTTTTCTTTTATATATTTTTGTCTTGCTGAGGACGGCCCTTGGACCTAGGGCCGAAATTTTCATTCAAATTATCTTCACTGTCTTACAAAAAGATTTCCCTATTGTTCTTCGTGCTTTTGTTGTTTACTCCAACTAGCCATATCGCTCCTCTTCAACGTGTCCAAAACGGAGCAGTTCACGCAGTAATTTCTAGCAACCCTAATGCCAAACCCCTGCAGTTAATCCAGGATCAATTTCACGCGGCTTCGGTGTTCGGTGCTTCGGTGCTCGGTGCTCGGTGTTCGGTGCTTCAGCTTCGGTGCTTTGATGTCGGTGTTCTACAAATGCATGCATTGCCTTCCATCAAAACTCGTTCCAGGTAAAACAAAGGCTTTGCGGTCAACTCGCTAAAGTGACGCTCGACAGGACTACCTTGTGTAGAGCACACCCCTCCAAAGATACTTGAAGACGAGTTTCACTCGACGATCCATCGTCATATGGAATGGCCTCTCAGTAGGAGTAATCCCAGAAAACCCTTATCTTGAGGCGTTCAAGAGAAGGTATAATAAACATCTTAGAAATAAATAGCAAGGTAATTGCCAGGACTAGCGGCGTATTAACACTTGGGACAGAGCCGTGAAGCCTGTATATAAAAAAAGAATGAAGAATTGAGGAGGGGGCAGCTCCCCTCAAATACGGAATAAATTCTGTTCGTTTTAATTTTTAACTTTGCTCCTTACTTTCAGTTAAGAAAACTTTTTTAAATCATGCCAGGAAATCTGGGGAAATCCCTTTCCCCCACAAAAAACCTTCTTGCGGTAATTTCCCCATGGAAATTCTTCCTGTGTAAAAAGTTTTACGGAAAAATCCCCGGACAATACCCTCCTCACTGAATATCCACCCTACGGGCATAAATTTCTCATGGACAATTCCTTCGGAAAATTCTCCTTACTTTCATTGAAAAAAATTACTTTTTTTATTTAATTTCTGGTTGTTTTCCAAATCATACCTCAAATTCCCCTCCCTCCATGGAAAACTTCACCTGGACCGCCCCCCCCCGGCGTGGAAAGCTCCCATACCGTGAAAAATTGCCCCATGAAAAATTTCTCAAAATCCCCCACCATGGAAAAATCTCCTGTACAGTTACCTCCCCGCTGAAAATTTCCTCCGGAATATTCTCTCCACATTTAAAATGAGGTAGCCATAGAAAAAGTAAGACAAATAAAAAGAATTCCATATATGAATTCTGGTAAGTTTCCCCCGTGTAAAATTTCACCTGGAAAATCGCTCCCTCCGAAGCTTTCGTTCCTACAAAAATTCTCCTCTTGGAAAGTCACCATTCCGCCCCGCAGAAAACTCCCCCAAAAATGCTCGTGTATTTCCCAAAAACAAATACCATATGTAACCGATGGACAAATTGTATAACTTGCAGCCTTTTTTTACCAGGTGCTGTGAAGGGCCATGCCATCCCCAGAAGCATAGATATTGAACCTTTCAACTATGCTGAACAAAATGACTATATAATTTTTTTTAATCGTATGTGCTTGAAAAAAGGGGTATGGAAGGGGGGCTAGCTGCCGTCCAATATTTTCGGTAAATTAACAAAGGCACTAGAACTTTTAATTTTCGTTTGAATGAGCCCTCTACCGATGTTCCAGGACCATTGGTTTTTCAGGAACGCTTATTTTTTGATGAGCAAAAAAGCTGTTTTTACTCGGTTGATTTCACCTGAAAAAGCTATAATGAAGACAGGGCTTTATAAATCACCTACTCACTAGCAGAAACTAGAAGGCTACTGTAACAAAAAAGAGAGCTGTTTAAGGGTTCATTTAAAAGCTTATAATTATACCTAATCGCTTTTTATAAATTTGAATTGATAGCACATTCCCATAAACTGCACTTTCGATTGTTTCTCCCATTTTTTTTAATGAAAAAAAGTCTTTTCCAATGAAAAGACCAAAACAAGATATTTTTCAAAACCTAGGCAGAAGCAAAAACCAAAAGCGACAAGGACGTCCCTTCCCTTCAATTACCGCCGTTAGAAACTAGCACACAGGCCTCATCGCAGAGTGAAGTTTAAAGGTTCAATTCAAAATTATTGATCATTCAAGCTTAATTTTTGGTAGATTTTCCGTGGAAAAGTTCTAAGTTTTAGTTAATTTTTTTTTCGCAATAATCTTTTACTTTTAAGATGAGCAGGAGATTTATGAAACTTACTAAGAGGGTCTGGAGGGGGAGTATATGTGAAGGATATAATCAACCTCCAGTTAGGGACTTTGGGCCATAATTATTGCAATGGTACCGTTGTATGCTTCCAAAACCTTCCAATTAAGAAGTGATACCAAAAGTGCCGTTTTTAGTGCTATATGGCACTTTTGGATGGTAAAATTGATAAAAAGCACGTAGATATGAGTTATAGGTTTAAAATGAGCCTTCCTGGGATGTGAATTTAAAAATCAGTCCATCATATTTGCAAAAATAGTGGATTATCTGAAAAATAGGCTAATCATAAGAAGGGACAAATCATTATTGAAAAAAAAATCCAAGCTGGAATCGAGCACATGATAATCTAGTTTGAAGTCCAGCGCTGTACTAACTGAACCACGCCTCTAATAATGTAATTTATTATACTGGTGTTTTTAGGACTTTAATTGCGCAGCTTATTAAGGGGGCCTGGAGGAGGAATTTGCGGGAGGTGTTCTTGCAAACCTCCAGTTATGGGCTTTGGGCCATAATTACTACAATGATACCTTTTTATGTTTCCGAGATTTTCCGTTTAAGAAGTGGCACAAAAGTGTTGTTTTCAGTGCTATATCTCACGTACGAATGGTAGAATTGATAAAAAGCACGTAGATACGAGAAGAAGTTTTCAAATGAGCCATTAAACGTCACTCTAAAAAGACCTGGTAGCCCACTCACCCCAGCTTTACCACATGAGACATGGCACAAAAGTGCTGTTTTTGGTGCCATTTGAAACTTGCAGATTGTGGAATTTATAGGAAGAGTGTAAATATGAGCAATATTTTTCATATGAGGAAAAAAGACTATACCTTAGACGTTCTGGTTGCTCACCAGCCCTACCTCTTAAGACAAAGCATAAAAAGTTTCTTTTTCCCTATCTTATGGAATTTCAGGCGACGGAAGCTACTTAAACCACGTACATATGAGAAATAGCTTTTTCTTATATTTCAACGCATCTCTAAATTTTGATTTATTAACCCGCAAGGCCTGGAATAAAGAAGAAAAAACGACCGTTTTAACATTTTTTAACTTTTAGTTACTATGCACTGTGGTTTGCTCTTTACTAGGTTGCAGCTAGTGCTTCAACCTTGACAAAGAGTTCATTCAAATTCTCCTCATAAACTAGTTAAGATTAAAATCTGTGAAATCAAATAGATGGTAGAATTTTTAAAAACCTAGTAAATATAAGCAATAGCTTATAATTGAGCCATTAAACATGTATCTACGACGGTGTGGTAGCCTGTATGTTTCAGTAGCTTACTGATGAGCAGCCGATTTATGAAACTTACTAATGGGGCTGAGAGGGGAGTGTCCAGGAGAGGTTCTTCCTGTTAAGAACCTCCAGTTAAGGGTTCTGGAACATAACTATTACAATGATACCTGTTTTGTACTTCACAGCTTTTCCACTTAAGAAGTGGCACCATGTTTTCAGTGCTATATCGCACTTACAAATGTAAAATTGATAAAAAAAGAAGCACGTATATAAGAACAATAGCTTTCAAATGAGTCATAAACATCACTTTTATAAGTTCTGCTAGCCCAATAGCCACAGCTTTTCTACTTGAGACACGACACCACAAGTGTCGTTTTTAGTGCCATTTGGATTTTAATGATGGTGGAATTTATATGAAAGACGTAGATATGTACAATATCTCTTATATGAGCTATAAAAGATCTGTCAACGATGTTCTGGTAGCCTGCTAGTGCCACCCCTTGAGAAATAGCACAAAAATTGCCATTTTAATGTCATATGGCGCTTGCAGATGACAGACTTTATATAAAAAGAAAGCACGTAGATATGAGAAATAGCTTTTGTATGAGCCATTAAGCATTTCTCTATGATGTTCTGGTAGCCCACTAGGCTTGTTGAAAAAAAAAATTAAAGAAAAAAACAACAAAAAAAAAACGGAGACAGATCAGTGCTACCGATGCAAAAAAGTTATTTTCCTTGTTTTTCATGGAGGGGGACTGTACTTCCCTGCAGATGGTTTTCGACCATGTTGATTCCAATGGTACATTTTTCATTTTGATCTGACGTCATTTTCTAGGGGTTTGAGGTTTTTTTGAAGTCACCGTAAGTTTCCTTTCGCAATTAACTTTTACTTTTAAGACGAACCGAAATAATAGTTACCATTCCTGAATCAATGTTAGATGGAAATTTTTTTCACTAGGCAGTTTTTTTTTCTAAACATGTGTTTTAACTTTTGGTTACTATGGGCTGTGGTTCGCTCTTTACTAGGTTGCAGCTACGGCTGCAACCATGATACCTTGCTGGGACATGCCTTAAAAAATGAGCCTAGAAAATGACTGAAAAAAACAATAACATATATCGATTTCAATACTCCCGATACGATACAAGCGATACCAATACGCCCGATACCGATACACGCGATTTCGATACGCCCGATACCACATACAGCCCTTCCCCTGGGACTATGGAGAGCCATATCACCATCAAAACCATGTATATTGGACCTTTGAACTATTTTAAACAATATAGTTATCTCGAAATTTTGATTGGATGACTTTGTGGAGAGAGGGCCTGTAGGGAGGGGGCTAGTTGTCCCCCAATCTTTTTGGTCACTTAAAAAGGGCACTTACAAATTTAATTTCCTTTCAAATGAGCCATTAAACATCTCTTTATGATGTTCTGGCCATTCGCTAGCCCTGGTGGAAACGAAAAAAAGAAAAAAGGGGAGACCGACCAGTGCTACAGATGCAAAAAAGCGATTTTCTTTGTTGTTCAAGGAGGGGGAATGTAATTTCCCTAACTACGTTTTTCGACCATACTGATTCCAATGGCGCACTTTTCATTTCAAACTGACGCCATTTTTGAGGGGTTTAAGGCAAAATCACCATAAATTTCTTTTTGCAATAAACTCTTACTTTTAAGACTAACGGAAATAATAGTCATCATTCCCGAGTCAGTGTCAGATGGCGATTTTTTTTCACTAGGCAGTTTTTTTTTCAAAACGTGTTTCTTAACTTTTGGTTAGTATGGGCTGCGGTTCTTTCTATATATATATATATATATATATATATATATATATATATATATATATATATATATATATATATAAATATTTTTCTTTTTATTTTTTTATTTTTTTATTTTTTATTATTTTTTGTTTTTTTGTTTTTGATAATTTTTATATATATATATATATATATATATATATATATATATATATATATATATATATATATATATATATATATATATATATATATATATATATATATATATATATATATATATAAATAAATATATATATATATATATATATATATATATATATATATATATATATATATATATATATGTCTAGGAACTTGTTTGATACAGCCTGACAGTATTGATGTAAAACTGGGAGGTAATGTAAAAAGCTTTTGCTAGGTTTACATCTATGTACTATTTGAATTTTTTTCCGATTGTGCGTATTTTAGTTTCCTTTGGGCCGAACTGTTGTTTTGTTTCATACCACAAAATGGCAGAAATTGGTACTTTGATGGGGTGCTATATCTTTTGTTGCTTAAACTGGGCGCTTCAAGTTTGAATTTCAGTTCGAAAAATCCCTTTTTTTATTTTACAACCACCAGCTATATACGGTTTAAATTCTGCGCAGCTGAAAAAAAAAGAAACACCACCCGTGACAACCTTCTCACGAAGGGCAAAATTTTATGATTTGTCACATAACATTTGCCATGCGCAGCATTTGTACTTCAGTTATTTTTGTATTGACGCCAAGCAAAAATAAATTCAGTCAGATGACAAAATTTTTCGATTTTGTATAAAAGGATTACAGGCTGTTTACTAAACATGGTACACTGAATTGTGTGTCGGGGTTCATTCCCAAAGGTATTTGGCAAACGTGGAGACTTACCTTAAAAAAGGTTAGCTAACGCTGAAGTTATACCTCAGGGGTTGAGTTCTGTCGTCACTGATTATTTCGTTTTGAAGGGGGTCAATGGTATGACTCTACAACCTCAGCCAGAGTCGACTCAGCTCTAAACGGGTAGCTGGAGAAATCTGGGAGAAAAACAAAAGGAAGCGTCTGCTAAATTTCATTGTGAAGGATCCATTAGCTAAATTATTTGCTGTGGGTCATTCCTTTATCTTCCAGAAAATAGTGTCCCAAATTACTTTACATAATTGATAAGCGTCCGTAACACTTGGCAAATCACGTGAGGTTATATGACAGGTAGAGAGCATACCCTGGTTGTCTCAGGCCTAGAGAACTGAGTTGAACCTTTCAAGAGAGTTGTTTTTTGGAGGGGTCAAGGGGACTTATGATTTCGTTTCTGGAAGATGGGGAGAATATTTTCCTCCGGTTCTCACAAAAGAGCATAAGCCATATTTTTTCTATGTCGTCCGACATACTCTTTGGCCAGTTACAGAATAACCGTCAATTATTGGCAACTCTTTTATCACAATAATTACCCAAAGAAAAGAAATAATTTAGTTCATTTCTCTAATTTTGAATGCGATCTTGATCATTTGCTTTGTCAGACACAAAAATGTCCCTTTCTACCTTTCATCCCGGAAGAATACCTTCATTCAATAACAAGATTTCCGAGTTGTTAATAGTGTGGAACTAACAGTAGTTTAACTGGAGAGGAAAATTATCCCGGATTTCCTACTGGTCACTAATGATATAGATTAAAGTCAGTTCCCGAAGGGCAATTACTAAGGTAGTGCTATAATCCTCTATGGATTACTTTAATCCACAGAGCTTATGTTTTGGTGCATCTGTGATTGGTAGGGTGGTGAAAATAAGGTCTCAAGGATATAAGAAGAATTAGGGAGTTGTAATTAATACAGGCATGTCTTTACACAATAGAAGAAGTGAGGTGAAAAATTGATTCTATACTATAGAAATTTGTGTGGCGATAAGGTTTTGCCAAAGGCGTATCTGAGGATGCAAACAAGGGACAGGACTGGGGGTAAAATACTCCCTTGGGACCTCTGAGTGTCCACGGACGATCTCGTATTCCAAATATTTCGCTCAAGCACTTGATGATCTCATCAAGAAAAACTTGATAATCTGTCGTTGACAGATATCAAACAGTTCGTGGTAACGAACTGTAAGTAAGGAGCGACCCGGCTCAATGGTAACCGAAACTCTAGAAAACGGAATTTTGATACCAATAGATACATCAAAATAATTAGATTTTAATGCTGATTTCAAATATATAAGTTTCATCAAGTTTAGTCATACCCATCAAAAGTTACAAATTTGGCTGATTTTAGAAAAAAGGGGGAATGACCCTCTAAAAGTTATCGAACCTTAATGAAAATCACACCATCATATTCAGCGTATCAGAGAACCCTGCTTTGGTTTCAAGCACCTATCTACAAAAACGTGGAATTTTGCATTTTTCGCCGGATGAAAGATCACGGATGCGTGTTTATTTGTTTTTTGTTTGTTTGTTTTTGTTATTCTTTTTTGTTCCCCAGGGGTGATCGTATCGAACCAGTGGTCCTAGAATATCGTGGGAGGACTCATTGGAACGAAAATTAAAAGTTCTAGTGCCCTTTTTAAGTGACCAAAAAAATTGAGGGCAACTAGGCCCCCTCCCGCGCTCATTTTTCCCCAAAGTCACCCGATTAAAATTTTGAGGTAGCCATTTTGTTCAGCATGGTCAAAAATATCATAACTATGTCTTTTAGGATAACTTAATCCCCCGAAGTCCCCGGGGGGAGGGCTGAAAGTTATGAACTTCACCCAATGTTAACATATAGTATTGTTATTGGGAAGTATACAGACATTTTCAGGGGGGATTTTTTCTGGTAGGTGGGGGTGGGTCGGGGTTTATATGGGAGGATCTTTCCATGAAGGAAGTTTTCATGGGGGGAAAGGACATTTCTATGAAGGGGGCGCCGGATTTCCCAGCATTGTTAAAGAAAAAGATCAGAAATTGAATATAAAAAAAGTTTTTCAACTGAATGTAAGGAGCAACATCAAAACTTAAAACGACCAGAAAATACTACGTATATGATTGGGTTCACCCCCTAGTCAATACCTCGCTCTTTAAGCCAAAGATTTTTTAGTTCTTTCATAGGAGCTATTTATTCTAATTAACGGCCTTTGTGATTAAGAGGTTATTTTTAAAGAATTGGAATAAAATTCGAACTTTAGCTTAAAGAGCAAGGTATTGACTAGAGGGCGAACCCCCTAATATATGTATTAAAAATCTATGAATATAGAAATTCGTTGCGTAAGTTAATTCGCAAGTTACGTATATTTATTACTAATAAAAACGTTCGTAAATAAAATTAAACAAGTTCCGAGAAAGCCATTTAACCAAATAAAAGTAAATTAATATGCAAATCAAGTACGGTGAGCCAAAATCAAAAACTGCATTAATTCAAAAACGTTCAAAAATTAAATTTAAAAAAAAAAAAGTTTTGTTTGACTGAAAGTTAAGAACAGCGTTAAAACTAAAAACGAACATAAAGGAGCTTATATATAGAAAGAATTGCCCCTCTTACAATACAACGCTCCAGAAGCTAAAGTTTTTATTTCCCAGAGCTCTTATTTTTTTAAACAATAAAAAGCTTTAGTGCACACAATAAGGCATTGAAGAGGGGACAGCCCCTTTCATAAACGGAATAATTTCTGTTCGTTTTAAGTTTTAACGTTGTTCCTTACTTGCAGTTAAAAAAAACTTTTTTTTATTTAATAAAATTATCAGGAACGGCAAACTTGCCAATTCCAGATTGGTAAAACTAAATTTGGTCCTTCGGTACCTGGGTAAGATCTCCTTGAATCTAATGCCACGGCAGCAGCTTGCTGACTTAAGTACACAAGAAATTGAATTGTATTTTCAAAACATGGATTGTCGGTTGCTAGTTCCATAGCTTATTAAAATCAACTAAATAACGTAGATGGCATGAAAAAACCTCGGTGCATACAAGGCACCAGTAGGATCTTTAGACTAAAACATAAATCAAAAGTATAGATGGATGAAAATAGGGGAAAACAAACTTTTTGGCCCTTTGCAGTACCCATTTTTAAGGGTAAATATTTTTTGTCTGTGATAGACGTCTCCTTACCCGAAGACTCAAGGATCTAAATTTTGAGCTGATCGGGAAAAGGAGATTTGTTCCTTTTCTGGGCCCCACTAAATGGAAGCAGCGTCCTGAAATTTATTTTGTACATTAGATTCCCCTTGGCTAAAGGATTTATGGCTGTAAGTTTCAACCTTTTCTGGGACAAAAAGTATGGAACTCTATTTCTTGAATCGCTAACACCCTCCACCCTCTTCCTACGAAGAACCAGGCCAGAATCAACCAATAGGCCTACTAGTCCCGGGTCTAGAGGTGAAAAATGCCAGGGGGCGCAATAAATTATCACTAAGTGATTTTTGTCTTAAGAAAACTGGACTGATGTGATTTATCATCAAAGTGCCAGGTGCACTCCGTCGCCGTTCTGCCTATTCACAGAAAAGTGATTTTAAAACAAAAGAATTGCGTGACCACTTATAAACTATCAGATGTCTCCCAAGAATGCTAGCTGAGAGTTCAGTATCACCTCTCTATTTCATTACTTTTCGCTCGTTAGTTGCGTTCTGTTCAGTACTTCCACTATCCCTGAAATTTTGGGTATTTCCCCAAAAATCTCGTAAGTATGAAGCGGCAAAAACGCTTGGGCCTAGAAGCGTCAAAGCTTTAAATCTGGCTCTGTGAATAATGTGATCTTCTTGGTCCAGAGAACAGTCCTTGAAATTTTCAAGCCAATGGGACACCAAAAGATAAAACATGGCCCTCTTTTTCTTCTATAAAATGTATTCCTAGTAATTGGCAATTCGCATAACTTACGGTCCTTGCCTCAAGATATTCAGGGGTCTTGTCACTCTTGGAGGAATATTTACTGGATCTTTCAATTATTTTAAACAAGATGTCTATCTAAAACGTTTTACAAGTTGTCATGTAACTCAAGGTTTAAGGGCTTGGTGGGTAGCAAAAAAGGGCATGGTAGGAGGTTAAATGTTATTTAATCCCTTTCAATTCTTAAATGGAACTTTTATCTTCCATACGAATCAGCCCCTCCCCTCCCCCCAAATTTCAACGACTTTCCCTTCTATATGAAGTGGCTTGGAAAAAACGAAAAAAGTAAATGATATATGTGTGAGCACAAACCAAAATCGAGACAACAAACATATGGCACCGATCCTCACAATAACTCCATGGCCTGTAAAGGAGGAGGGAGATACAAAGATAGAGAAAGAAAGAGAAACAGAGAGAGAGAGAGAGAGAAAGAGGGAGGCAAACGGAAAGAGAGACAGAGAGGGGGCTGGTCTGTAACCAACAGCCCTTGAGTAATCGAACTGTAGGTGCTTATTATAGGTGTCGCTAGAGTGTTGTCTCTAATGTAGAGATATCGCATCAGGAGGTGGGGGTAGAGGCGTCATTCACGGGGGGGCGGGCTGGGGCTATAGCCCCACCCTGATTTGAGAAGGGGCCCCAAATCTATTGTCACAGTCTCTGTCGACTTGATTTGAAGTGTGAAAAAAAAATGCGTAAAAAAGTGATCTCAATTAAAACAAATCCGTTTCTAATATAGATATAGTTCACGACAATTCGGGCTTCATTCCCAAACAAAGTTATTTAATATTTATTTTTCATATATCGTGACAGATTTTTATTCCATTGATGTTACAGCCACGATGACCAACTTTCATTACAATAAAGTAATTGACCCAGGACCAGTAATAAAATTATAAATTATAATTACAATGGAGCAGTGATCCCCTCCACATATACGCATTATGTACTCTATATTTCTTTGGGACTGTTTGTGAATCTGTTCTGAGTTGTTCGTGACACAGGTCTTCTCTTTTTCAGGTCTTGGTAAATAAAAAACTATTTTGTACAACGGTGGACGTTTTGCGTTCCTGGTAGCCCTAGAAATATTATGATTAATAGAAGCCAGACAGTATGAGATTTTGAAATTTTCTTGTGCCTTTTCTTCTTTGCTTCCAGTCAACATGTTAAATTTGAAATTTGATTTCGTTTTAAATAATTATTTTAGGAATTTTGTTTCTCGAATTGTCTTGAAATTTAGCTTCTTTAATTTTAAAAAAAAAATCAAAGTGGAAATTTCCGACTAGCATTTTTTTTAGATTTCAGGAAAGATCAGAAAGACAAGATAAATATATTACATAAAAGGACAATACAAAGAATCGATAAATATCTTGAAGAACAATACTTAATCTCACACACCAAAGATCATAACAAAACGAGAATATGAAAAAGGAAAAGATATGTTAATAAGACAGTTAAAAAGAAATTATATTGACAATCAAAGACCGGATACTTTGACTTCACAAACGAAAGGCTTTATCAGCAGGGAGGGGGGGGCTTAGATTGAACGAAATTATAAAAAAAAAATGAGAAAACGCGAGAAATTTAACAGATAAGAGCTATACAAAAAAAACCTGAGCATTAAAAGAAAAGCTCAGATCTATCAATTGGTGTCAGTTCAAGAAAATTTACGATGGGGGAGGAGAAATTTACTGCTGAACATCCAGAGGGAGTGAAAATTTGTTGTTTTTTACATTTTTCTTTGAAAATTCCAGGGCAGTGTCATAAGCGACTTATTTTCAGGTGGGCAAGCACGTATTATATCAACTGCACCACATGCAATTTACATTAACTGCCATCCTCATAGACTCAAGCTTGTGTTTGGTGATTCCATTCAGAACTTGAGATGAATGGCTCCTTTTTTCTCCACTCTTAAAGAGCAGTATTGTTTAATCGCGAATAGTAGTACACCCTACCAACTGTTTGTTAATGTTCAGAAAGCTTTTGGCATAACTGGTCTTCAGCTGGAGAAATCATCTACTACAAGATGGGCACACTGGAATACATCAGTAAGCAAAGTACTGAATAGATACAACTGTATTTTGGCCGTTTTATCAATTACCAGAACATCTAGTAACGGGGAATCTGCAGCTCAGGCCCACGGACTCATAACCATACATTATACATTTGAATTTATGCTTATGCTCTGTTTAGCGGAAAAAAAAATGCGCCACGAACTCTGTCTGAGCATCTGCAGAAGTTAGACCTCGCTTTCTCTAGTAGCTAGTGGTCTTATTGTAGGTACGCGAAATAAAATTATAGACATGCGAACTGACGATGGTTTTGATGAAACCTTTCATAATGCAAAATAATTTTCTTGTGAGTGCAGTCTCACTGAAGACCTTTCGCAAAACTCTCAGAATTATGATTCTTCATGTAAAAGACCCGAAGCGTGCACTGCAAGCAGCTTGCTGCTTATGTGATTTTGTAACCATGTTGACTTTGGGAAAAAGCAATCTTGCTAAAGTGAAAGAACCAACTAAAAATGCTTTTATAAAGAGTCGTTTATTTTAGACAGACAGATTATGCTCTTAGATTGAAAGTTACTTCGTAAGTCCAATACGCACTGTATCAGTACTGGCCGACTAGCTAGTGTAGCATTGCATTACAAAGAAGCTTGCATTGACACAACTCTGATGGCCTTGCAAATAGATCTTGTGAGAAGATTTACACTCATTGGCGTGAAAGGAGTCGCGTCACGTATTTGAAACATATCACTTGAGTTAAATATGAAATTTGTATCTAACCTACACACTCTTTCCAAAGGGAAACATGACTTTTGAAAATTAAACAAATAATTGGTGACAAAACTCCTCCTTCTAGTATTTTTTACACAATCATTTTGGTTACCTTGTACTCTATTGTTTTAATTAATTTTAGAAAACACTTTTCATAATATAAAGAAGATTTTCAAAGAAAAGTAAAGAGCCATATTAAAACTTAAGGCTAGCGGAATTAAAGCTATTTAATAATTTATACTGAAAACAAACAGAAATTACTATTAATGAATCGATGAATCACAAAACAAACAGAAATCAAAATCAATAATCACATCAAACATAAAGATAACAAGTACTGGTGTAGATTAATAAATGAATGAACACAAAATGAACTGAAATGAAAATTAAGTTAAACTTAACAATAACAAAAACTACCACAAGTAGGAGTAGGGTTACCGCGCCCTAAACCTGGACATTAATGAAAATTAAGTTAAACTTAACAATAACAGAAACTACCACAAGTAGGAATAGGGTTACTACACCCTAAAACCTCTAAAATACCTGAGCGTCACTGGAGCTTTACTGAAAACGTTTTATATTTCTGGCAGTTTTTTTTATTTGTCAACAACAACTGAACAAGAAATAATTTTCTTGTTGTATTTTGACCGTCTAGGTCAAAATGCACTTTAATGCTCCAAAATATTTCTTTGAACTTTGCGATTGTCCGAAAGTAATGTCAGCAGTATATTCCGAAGTTTTGAAAATTATGTAAATCTTCATTACTCTTTATACTACAAGGGCTAGTAGTGAGAGATTCTTTTCTATACTAAGCTTTATTAAAACCTATTTGAGATCAACACTAGGTGGCAAAAAGCTCAGTGATCTGATGTTGAAATTTAGTGAAAAGGCTCTTTTGAAATTGTTTGACTTCAATGCTATGGTTAGAAAATATATCTAAATAAATAAAATTACTGAACTGTATAAAATTAAAGAATATAAAACATATGGTTCGAAAAATATTTTTAGAAAAATGAGATCTTCTCGGTTCTCAGTGTTACAATAAAATTGTAAATTACTTTCCGACTTAAGTTCTCTCTGTATTCATTAAACGCTTTTAAATTGCTTCTTACTATTATTAGTCGATTTTGAAGAGACCTGTGCTAACCACTATGAAGAAATATTGTTATTCAACAACTGTGAGCCAACCGATTAAGGAAGCCCATAGAGGTTGCTTAGCCCCCCCCCCCCCCTTAGTTCAGAATGAAACGACAAATCAGGGTGGGGGAAGGGGTATCTTTTCTTACCATTTGATAAAAACAGGCTTACTCGTAAATAAGATCTAATCAGATTTGTCTGTTATATACCACCAACAACTCTAAATGTAATTAATAATGGTGGGTTTAGACTTTAGTAATAATCTGTCATTAGCTTATAAAACTAATAATTTCAAAACGTTCAATTTCAAGACCTAAGGTAAGATTGTCATTCTAATGCTTCTACACATGAGGCACTTTGGAAACATTCGATGAACAGACATATTCTAGGGAATTGATTTTTGAGTTCTTATCACCTGCTTTGAGTTCAAAAGTTAAGCTTGCCAGACTTCAATTCTATTTGAAGAGACACCTTAGGCAGTCTCATCCAGAGATGTCCTAGGCTCAGCCCCAATGATATGAAATATATTTACTGTGCGATTTTACATTTGTTTTTAAGGGCCAGAAAATAATATATCCTCTCCTGCAACGCTTCAATGTTCATCATGAATCAAAAATTTTCAAATGTTAGGATAACTGCATAGCCCCATTGACTTACTTGGTTTAAGTCCTATCCATCCTCGAAGATCATTTAGGGGCCTGTTCTCTCACCAGTCTATTGATATGGTTCCTATATGTTCCTCTGTCTTTTGCCAGGTGGAGAACGTGCGGTATTTTGTAAATTTATCTTTTCGTCTCCCGTGGGGGTTTCCGTCTCTTTGGGGGCGCCCTCTGGGGCAAGAGCCATGTACACAGCCCTCAAAATGCCATCAAAAGCCAAGTGCTTTCCATTGCCACACTTCAATTCTACAGGGTCGGGTCTTCCAGGCCCTGGTCGGTTCCGTTTTTGTCTGAAGTCTGGGCAGCATTTTGCTAAATTCGATACCTAATAAATTTACAGGTTTATAAAATGGGGATGATGATCCCTAATTGTGGTGCTTAGATTTTAGATGGCACGTTTCAAATTAATCTCGAATTTCGTAGTGTCGAATACAGGCACCAGCTGGAGAATCACTCGCCAATATCAGCGCTCAATATAGTAATCTAGATGACATAGTGTCAATTTTCTGTTTAGGTGCCAGAAAAATGTGTTTATTTATTAATTGACAGACCATCTCCACCTTTCCGATTAGGAGTCAAAACATGAAGTAATATTAATTCAAAAAAGAAGGGGATGGGTGAGCGGGACTGACAAATTTTAGACGGACACAAATCTTAATTTTGTCATTAGCTTCTAATTATACAAAATCCGAAGTTTCACAGTCGATGCAGATAATAAACACAAAAGGCCAATTTAAAAAGGCTAATATCTAAAATTACAGGTCCCTTAAGACATATACATATGGAGGAAAAGCAAATTATAATCTTATTTGATCCTAGCTCACAAAAGTTTACAATTTATAATCTAACCACTAGCTATTATGCAAGGAGACGCAATCATACCTTCCATTTTTTTTCTTGGATTCTAGAATTAGCAAGCTATTTTGGATTTCAAAATTAGCATTAACCTAACTACTACATTATATGCAGGGAGACCCTATTGATCCCTGTATTTGATTGTATTACTTATGTGAAGTACTAGAATTAGAAAGCTACTATCTCGACTTCAGTATGACTTTAGTACATAAAATTAGGAATAATCAAAATACTACATTACACAAAGGGAGATGCCCTTTTCTGGGTATCAGTATTATCAAGTTGCTATTTAAAAACATAACATTAACAATAAAGACTAATTTAGGCATGCTTGTAGGTGCAAGCTGACATAAATGGTCAATGTGATATATGTAATAAAATAAATAACTGTACATTTGACAAAAAAAGAGAAGCACTGACTCTGGAATTGAAGCCATCAATTTAATTCAAAACCGTTCATGAGATAGTGGCCAATGCATCTGTAGCAGCTGCACTTGTTTGTCGTTCTATGAAATTCTTTAGAATCCATGCCAATAAAAACCTTTTTTTTAGATACTATTTCAACTCTGTAAAGTCGAAAATATTGAGAAATTTAGGCATTCATAGGAAAAATGTTTTCTGAGAATCAGTCCTAAAAAAAGTATTGATCCGTTTTTCCAGTCTTGTTTATTTTACTGTGCTATTGTTTACTATTCTATCTTCCCTCCAAAAATATCTGGAAGGTGTCCACGAAAAAATTTGAAAACAAATGAAAAATTCTGGATCTGCTTTAACCCTTTTTAAGTGCTTGTGGGCCATTATCTATTAGTTGTTTTTTTCTCTTTCAACTGTCTTTTCTCATAGTGATGTCGCTACGTATTTCTTTTACTTCTGCTCTATAATATGGTTACGATCCTATTGAGGTCAAGATTATAATATGGATATCCTTGGATCCAAAATACACTATTGCATGTCCCATGGTATATTTAAAAGACATCCTATCGATCTTCAGTAAGATACGATCAATTTCAAACTGTAGGTCTATATCAGCTGCTTGTAAATTTGAACACTGATATTTAGTGGTGAATTAGTTTGCACTTTCAATAATATATGTTATATTGATCCATTAACATTTAAATTTAATTATTCATGTATTCGCCCTTATCATCTTATTTTTATGTCTGATGTAACTACTAAGAACAATTTCTGTTCGTTTTGGGTTCCACTTAGTCTTTTGTTGTAATTTGTGCTACAAGTTTTTGGTAAATCAAATTTCTATACGTTTTAACTTTTAACTGAAACAAATGCAGAAAAAAAGGTTTTTGAAACATATTTCGAGTTTTTGCCTTTACATCTGATATACGAGTGCAAATGAAAAGTTACTACTTGATTTTATTTTTTGGTGCTGAGTGCTCCAGTTCTTTTTTTCCTTTTCTTATATTGTATTACTCCACTTTTCTCTTTTTTTTGTATGAGCGGGCAAAAATAAAATTATATTATTATCATATGAATTTGTTTCTGCTCAATTTTGGCTTTAATATATATGTATCTTTGTCTTTATTTGAAAAACTATTTTTGGGAACGTTTTTTCTTAGATAGTTTTCCGTTTGTTTCATAACTGACATACTTTTATCATTGGTTAATTTCTGTAGTTTTTTTTTTTTACCTAAGAACTGAAATGCTAGAGGATAATTGAAATTTTCGACAGAATTAGGAAATCCAGTTCAAATGTCTAATCAGCTGTAGATTCTTATAATATTTTTTTCGATTTTGCCATCACACTTCTTCTTCCAAGTTTGCCACCAAGAGCATTCTCCGTCCGAGTGCCTGCAAACGATAAAGAAAGAAGAGGAAGAAAGACAGAAGTAACAACATCTTTTACTGCAGAGAATTGGAAACTTAAAGAATACTGATATTACCCTTCTTTTCTGTAATTTGTATGTCTAATTGCTAGGTAAAAGTCTAGCTTAGGTGCTTTTTCTATTGTTCTAGAAAATTACTTGGCCTATTGTTAAATACTAGCCTATGACTTTCATGAGTAGGCTAGACCTATGGTGAGTGCATGGTGTATGTGAGTGCAAATATAGGGTTAATTGTATCCTTGGTAAAATTCTACTTTAGTTACTTTTGGCTATCTTGGAAAGGAGTTGGGTTAGGAAAATGAAACTTTCAGGGATGGATGTACATGCTAAGGTTTGTCCCGTGAAGGTACTTTGAAGTACCTACCTCCACTCACCCCCCCTATATATAATGGTAAATTACTGCACATTACTAGTTGTTTTTAACTCATATTTCATCCTTTATTACTATCATAAATATAAATCACTGCTTACCTTACACAACTTCTGCTTTTAACCTTGTTCATTAAAATATATTCCAAAATCCTATTTAAATCCTAAGCCGTTTAATTTTCAACCCATGCTGACTTTCTTTATGGTATATGAAACCAGGTTTGTTGTGACGTCACACGCCAAACAACTCTGTTGATAAGACCATTTAAACTGTATTAATTAGGGAAAGGATTTCACAAGAGAGATCAGTAAAAATAACCTAATCCTTTTTAGAGGACAAATTATGTCATGGGAAGATGTTTTTGAAATTCCCCTTCCACCCGAACTTAAAAGTTTCTAAAATTCTACTTTAGAAGCTTTTAAAAAATTTCTAAAGTACTAAAACATAGATTGATAAAAACAAAATAATCAACTTCAGAGGACGCGTTATATCACATGAAGATGTTTTTGGAATCCCCCTTCCCCCACCTCTAAAATTCTTCAAAAATTCTGACGAAGTCGATTTTTAATCCTTTAGAATGTAATAATATAGACAGTGCTAAAAACATCAGAATCGACTTCAGAGGACACCTTACATCACGGGAAGAGGTTTTTGAAATCACCCTTCCCCCCAAACTCAAAATTTTCTAAAATTCTACTTTAGAAGCTTTTAAAATATTTCTAAAGTACTAAAAGATACAGTGCTAAAAACATCAGAATCAACTTCAGAGGACAAATTATTTCATGGGAAGATGTTTTTGAAATCTCCCCTTCCCCCCACACTCAAAATTTTCCAAAATTCTAATTTTGTAAATTTTTTAATCTTTTTAATGAGCTAAGACGTAGAGTGCTAAAAACATCAGAATCGACTTCAGAGGACACGTTATATCACCGGTAGAGGATTTTAAAATCCCCCTTCCCCCCAATTTCAAAATTTTCTAAAATTCTGCTTTAGGAGCTTTTTAAATATTTCTAAAGCACTAATAGAGAGGCTAGAGTGCAAAAAACGTCAGAATCGACTTCAGAGGACACGTTATATCACGGGAAGAGGTTTTGAAAATCCCCCTTCCCCCCAATCTCAAAATTTTCTAAAATTCTGCTTTAGGAGCTTTTTAAATATTTCTAAAGCACTAAGACATAGAGTGCTAAAAACATCAGAATCAACTTCAGAGGACACATTATATCACGGGAAGATGTTTTTGAAATCACCCCTCCCGCCAAACTCAAAATTTTCTATAATTCTACTTTAGAAGCTTTTAAAATATTTCTAAAGAACTTATAGATACAGTGCTAAAAATATCAGAATCAACTTCAGAGGACACATTATATCACTGGAAGATGTTTTTGAAATCTCCCCTCCCCCCACACTCAAAATTTTCCAAAACTCTAGAAGCTTTTAAAACATTTTAAATATTTCTAAAGCACTACAACATAGAGCACTACAGACATCAGAATCAACTTCAGAGGACAATTTATGTCATGGGAAGATGTTTTTGAAATCACCCTTCCCCCCAAACTCAAAATTTTCCAAAATTCTTATTTTGAAGCTTTTTAAATATTTCTAAAGCGCTAAGACATAGAGTGCTAAAAACATCAGAATCGACTTCAGAGGACACGTTATATCACCGGAAGAGGTTTTTAAAATCCCCCTTCCCCCCAATCTTAAAATTTTCTAAAATTCTGCTTTAGGAGCTTTTTAAATATTTCTAAAGCAATAAGACAGAGAGTGCTAAAAACATCAGAATCGACTTCAGAGGACACGTTATATCATGGGAAGAGGCTTTTAAAATCCCCCTTCTCTCCAAACTCAAAATTTTCTAAAATTATACTTTAGTAGCTTTTTAAATATTTCTAAATTGCTAAAACATAGAGTGCTACGGGAAGAGGTTTTGAAAATCCTCCTTCCCCCCAAACTCAAAATTTTCCAAAATTCTACTTTAGAAGGTTTTTTAAATATTTCTAAAGCGCTAAGACATAGAGCGCTACAAACATCGGAATCGACTTCAGAGGACAAATTATAAAAATTTTCTTGCGCGGGTGCAAAGATTAGCTGAAAGGAGATTTGATAGCGGGGGGAGGGCGGGGGCGGTGGTCAGCAACCTGGTGGCAGTGCCCCTGCTTATACTAATCTAAGCTGACCATTTTGTTGTAACGTGTTGCACCATAATAATACTCTAAAATCTGGTTGATAAATTGCCTGTCTAACAAATTTGTCTGAGTTAGGTTACGTATTTAATGTATGCTATGATTTACCCCCCACCCCCTAATGTGCAAATATATAGCCCAAATTTGTTGTCTGTTGCTATAACTCACAAATTTTTAAAGGTCATTCAAAGTTTTAGAAATCCCCCTTACCATTCATCCCAGTCCCCCTTCACACACGAAAATCTGGTTGATAATTTGAAAAGCCTTATTTTCCACGGGGCTATTTTTTTGGGGGGAGGGGGATTTTCCGTGAGGGGATTTTCCGTGAGGGGATTTCCCGTGAGGGGGGGGGGGCATTTTCCGCGGGGAGGTATTTTCCGGGGGGACTTTCCGGTGGGTAATCACCAAGTACCACAAATTTGATGGTAAGAGTTTTATTAAAATCTTTTACTTTTAGGGGTTGTTTCCCCTTTTACGAAACTCAGACAAATTTGTTAGACAGGCAATTTATCAACCAGATTTTAGAGCATTATTCTGGTGCAACACGTTGCAACAAAATGGTCAGTTTAGATTAGTAGAAGCAGGGGCACCGCGAGCAGGTTGCTGACCACCGCCCTCTTCCTCCTCCCACTATCAAATCTCCTTTCAGCTAACCTTTGCACCCTCGAAAGAATATTTTTATATAAGTTCCAACATTTTTTACATATTTTAAATCACGGATGTAAAAAAGAAAAGCAAAATTTTTCAACATTATAGGATTAAGAAATTTTAATATGTTTTTGAGGTTACCCAACTCAAAATGTTGAAGGGTTTCCAAAAAAAATAATAAAAAAAAATATAGATTATTCTGTACTTGTGCATTATAAATAACCCACCGCTATAGACTGTACAAGGAAACCAGACGTGATTTCTTATTGCGTTTACAATATTTAAACTTTAGTTTTTTTGGGTTTAGGGAGGGAAAAAGGTACCTGGGTTAGGTTATGTATTTAATATATGCTATGATTTACCGCCCACCCCCCAATGTGCAAACCTCTATCCCTAATTTGTTTCTAAACTATTATATTTTGATCATATTTTATTTCATTATCAGTAAACAAACTTAACTTCTTTCATGCATTTTGGTGGGTTGTTTATAATGCACAAGTACCAAATAATCTATAGTCAAATATGTACTTCTGCCCCCTCTCTCCCCCTCCCTATTTACACTTTAATAACGTCTCGTAGCTTCAAGAATGAAGATTGCTACACTAAAATATTTGGACAAAAATAGTTGAATTGCTTTAAGAACAAATGGGGTTAGATACCGTAAATAGCCAAATGTTCTGTTACAATGTTTTAAACATTAATTAGTAAATAATACCCATAAAAAAAAATTAGTTGGGGTTATAAAGCTCCAATATATATTTCAAGAAATGGTGCATTCTCGAGGAGATTGAATATTTTTTTTTGAAATAGTGCTCTGCCAGATATCCTTCCATATGTTCTTCTCTTCTGCCATATCTGGGTATATTGTCTTGAACGTCACGCCAGTGTCTTTCGATGTTTTGTGTGTGAGCACCTGTTGCAGGGTCAACAAAATTTATACTGTGGTCGACGCATAAATGCTGATAGCCCTGGCTAGCCAGGCACTCATAGGCCCTCTAACAGTCACTGATAATTGTTGTCCCTGGCAGGATTTGGTTTTGGATAATTCCCAACAATGTGGCACTACTTCTATCCAGCACAGAAACCATGAATGAATTACCAGTTCCTTGCTCTATTCCACCAAATACCCATTTACCCTTGATGCAAATATCTTAGTGTTGAGCCTCCATGGTTGACCCAACGATTCCGCTTGTTTAGTCACAGGTTGCATAAATTTAACTTTGGCAGAAATTTTGAGTTTGGGGGGAAGGGGGATTTCAAAAATATCTTCCCATAACATAATTTATCCTCTAAAGTTGATTCTGATGTTTGTAGCGCTCTATGTCTTTGCGCTTTAGAAATATATAAAAAAGCTTCTCAAGTAAAATTTTGAGTTTGGGGGGAAAGTGGATTTTCAAAACCTTTTCCCGTGATATAACGTGTCCTCTGAAGTCGATTCTGATGTTTTTAGCACTCTATCTATTAGTGCTCTAGAAATATTTTAATAGCTTATAACTTATAATTTTTTGAAATTTTGAGTTTGGGAGGAAGGGGATTTTTAAAACCTCTTCCAGTGATATAATGAGTCCTCTAAAGTCGATTCTGATGTTTTTGGCACTCTATCTATTAGTGCTTTAGAAATATTTTAAAAGCTTCTAAAGTAGAATTTTGGAAAATTTTGAGTTTGGGGGAAGGGGATTTTCAAAACCTTTTCCCGTGATATAACATGTCCTCTAAAGTCGAGTCTGATGTTTTTAGCACTCTATCTATTAGTGCTCTAGAAATATTTTAAAAGCTTCTAAAGTAGAATTTTGGAAAATTTTGAGATTGGGTGGAAGGGAGATTTTAAAAACCTCTTCCCGTGATATAACGCGTCCTCTGAAGTCGATTCTTATGTTTTTAGCACTCTATCTATTAGTGCTTTAGAAATATTTTAAAAGCTTCTAAAGTAGAATTTTGGAAAATTTTGAGTTTGGTGGGAAGGGGGATTTCAAAAATAACTACCCAAAACATAAATTATCCTCTACAGTTGATTCTGAGGTTTCTTATGTCTTAGTGCTTTAGAGATATTGAAAAAAGCTTCTAAAGTAGAACTTTGGAAAATTTTGATTTTGGGAAGAAAGGGGATTTTCTAAACCTCTTCCCATGATATAATTTGTTCTCTGAAGTAGATTCTGATGTTTTTAGCACTCTATCTATTAGTGCTTTATAAATATTTTGAAAGATTCTAAAGTAGAATTTTGGAAAATTTTGAGTTGGGGGGAAGGGGGATTTTCTAAACCTCTTCCCGTGATATAACGTGTCCTCTAAGTCGATTCTGATGTTTTTAGCACTCTATCTATTAGTGCTTTAGAAATATTTTAAAATCTTCTAAGTTAGAATTTTTGAAAATTTTGAGTTTTGGGGGGAAGAGTGATTTCAAAAAAATCTTACCATTAAATAAGTTATCCTCTAAAGTTGATTCAGATGTTTGTCGCGCTCTATCTATTAGCACATTAGAAATATTTAAAAAAGTTTCCAAAGTAGAATTTTTGAAAATTTGGCGTTTGGGGGGAGGGGGGATTTCAAAAAAAAACTTCCCGTGATATAATGTGTCCTCTGAAGTCGATTCTGATGTTTTTAGCACTGTATCATTGAGTACTTTATAAATATTTGAAAATCTTCTAAAGTAGAATTTTAGAAAATTTTGAGTTTGGGGGGAAGGGTGATTTCAAAAACCTCTTCCCGTGATATAACGTGTCCTCTGAAATCGATTCTGATGTTTTTAGCACTCTATCTATTAGTGCTTTAGAAATATTTTAAAAGCTTCTAAAGTAGAATTTTGGAAAATTTTGAGTTTGGGGGAAAGGGGGATTCTCAAAACCTCTTCCCGTGAAATAACGTGTCCTCTAAAGTCGATTCTGATGATTTTAGCAATATATCTATTAGTTCTTTAGATATATTTGAAAAGCTTCTAAAGTAGAATTTTGGAAAATTTTGAGTTTGGGGGGAAGGGGTATTTCAATAACCTCTTCCCATACCATAATTTATCCTCTGAAGTAGATTTTGATGTTTGTAGCACCCTACGTTTTAGCAATTTAGAAATATTGAAAAAAACTTTGATTGTAAAATTTTGAGTTTGGGGGAGGGGGATTCCAAAAACATCTTCCCATAACATATATTATCCTCCGAAGTTGAATCCGATATTTGCAGCGCTCTATGTTTTAGCGCTTAAAAAATATTTAAAAAACCTTCTAAAGTAGAATTTTGGAAAATTTTGAGTTTGGGGGGAAGGAGGATTTTCAAAACCTCTTCCCGTAGCACTCTATGTTTTAGCGCCTTAGAAATATTTAAAAAGCTCCTAAAGTAGAATTTTAGAAAATTTTGAGTTTGGACAGAAGGGGAATTTTAAAAGCCTCTTCCCATGATATAACGTCTCCTCTGAAGTTGATTCTGATGTTTTTAGCACTCTATGTCTTAGTGCTTTAGAAATATTTAAAAAGCTCCTAAGCAGAATTTTAAAACATTTGGAGATTGGGGGGAAGGGTAATTTTAAAAACCTCTTCCTGTGATATAACATGTCCTCTGAAGTCGATTCTGATGTTTTTAGCACTCTATGTCTTAGCGCTTTAGAAATATTTAAAAAAGCTTCTAAAGTAGAATTTTGGAAAATTTTGAGTTTGGGGGGAAGGGAGATTTCAAAAACATCTTCCCATGAAGTACCTTGTCTTCTCAAGTAGATTCTGATGTCTGTAGTGCTCTCTGTCTTAGCGCTTTAGAAATATTTAAAATAGCTTCAAACATTCAAAAGTAGAATTTGGCTAAATGTGAGTTTGGGAGGATGGGGGAGTTTAAAAACATCGTCCAGTGATATCAAGTGTTCTCTGTAGTAAAGTCTGATGTTTTTTGCTCGGGAGGTGGGAGTTATGTAGAAATAATTTAAGAGATTCTAAAGTATAATTTTATAAAATTTTGAAAGTGGAGGGAAGGGGGATTTCAAAAAAATCTGCCCATGATATAAAGTGTCTTCTGAAGTCGATTCTGATGTTTTTAGAACTCTATGTATTATTGCTTTAGAAATATTTAAAAATCTTCTAAAGCAGAATTTTAGAAAATTTTGAGATTGGGGGGAAGGGTGATTTTAAAAACATTTTCCCGTGATATAAAGTGTCCTCTGAAGTCGATTCTGATGTTTTTAGTACTCTATGTATTAGCAATTTAGAAATTTTTAAAAAGCTTCTAAAGTAGAATTTTGGAAAATTTTGAGTTTGGGGGGACGGGGGATTTAAAAAACATCTTACCATGAAATGACTTGTCCTCTGAGGTTGATTCTGATGTATTTTGTGCTCTATTTTGAAGCGCTTTAAAAATATTTAATATATTTTAAAAGCTTCTAAAGTAGAATTTCGAAAAATTTTGAGTTTGGGGGGATGTTAAAAGCATCTTCCCGTGGTAGAATGGGGCCTCTGAAGTTGATTATAATGTTTTTAGCACTGTATCTTTTATAACTATAGAAATATATTAAAAGTTTCTAAAGTAGAATTTTAGAAAAAATTTAGTTTGGGGGGAAGGTTGAATTCAAAACCATCTTCCCGTGATATAACATGTCCTCTGAAGTCGATTCTGATGTTTTAGTTCTCTATCTTTAAGTACTTTAGAAATATTTTAAAAGCTTCTAAAGTAGAGTTTTAGAAACTTTTAAGTTTGGGTGGAAGGGGAATTTCAAAAACATCTTCCTATGACCTAATATGTCCTCTAAAAAGAGTAGGTTATTTTTACTGATCTCTCTTGTGAAATCCTTTCCCTAATTAATACAGATTAAATGGTCTTATCAATAGAGTTGTTTGGCATGTGCCTGCTACCCTTAAGGGTAAGGGAATCTGATAAGGTAAGTGTGACATCACAACAAACCTGGTTTCATATACCATAAAGAAGGTCAGCATGGGTTGAAAATTAAATGGCTTAGGATTGAAATAGGATTTTGGAATATATTTTAATGAACAAGGTTAAAAGCAGAAGTTGTGTAAGGTAAGCAGTGATTTATATTTATGATAGTAATATAGGATGAAATATTAGTTAAAAACAACTAGTAATGTGCATTAATTTACCAGTATATAGAGGGTGGGGGATGAGTGGAGGTAGGTACTTCAAAGTACCTTCCCGGGACAAACCTTAGCATGTACATCCATCCCTGAAAGTTTCATTTTCCTAACCCAACTCCTTTCCAAGATAGCCAAAAGTAGAATTTTACCGTATCCTTTTATTGTGGTACCTTAAATCATACTTGCAAGCAATAGACTGATTCTTGCAGTCTCAAGTCATTAAAGATAGGCTAGTGTGTCAACCGATCAGATGAGTCTCAAACAATTTGCCAGGGCTTTTTGCACTATTCCTTGTCAACTAATAATTTTAAGGAATCAATAGCCTAATGGCAGAAGAGATTGTATCCTGGTCTTTCAAGTTCCGTAGACCCACCACCCATTTAGAAAAGGGATACCACCAGATGGCTAGGGATACCACCTAATTTGACAGTGTTTATATAAACAAATCTTTGAATTAGCCAACCAGCCAACCAGTATTTTAAGCCTAGGTGTCCAGCTGGACATAAGGAAACATATTAAGAAAATAATTCTAACTTGATAATATGCAGAATAATCCTAGTTAACACATTTAGCAGGGGGAGAGCCCTAATCTTCACTTCTATCCTTGTTTTTCCTAAGAAATTCATGAATTTTTTAGAACCTATATAGGCTATTTGCAGAATATATACCCCCACCCCTCTAATATGCAAATATATACCCAGAATTACATCCTGAATCTAAACATAACATTCATTTGCATGGGATGCCACCAGATGGCTAATTTGACAGCATATATATAGGCTTCACAAATCTTTAAATTAGCCAACTGGACAACCAGTATTTTAAGCCTAGGAGTCCAGCTGGACATAAGGAAACATATTTAGAAAACAATTCTTACTCCAAAAAAAGCAGAATAATCCCAGTTAACACATTTTGCAGGGAGAGAGCCTTTATCTTCACTTCTTTTCTTGTTTTTCTAAGAAATTCATGATTTTTTTAGAACCTATACATTCACAGAATATATAGGCCCTACCCCCACCCCCTAATGTGCAAATAGCCTATATTCCTAGAATTGCATCTGCAATCTAAATATAACATCCATTTGCATCACAATTAAACTTTACTCCCATATTAGCCATGTGGTGGATATCCCATTTGCATCACAAATGAACTTTACTCCCATATTAGCCATGTGGTGGATGTCCATTAGAAAAGGGTTTGCTGCTCAACCTTGTGTTGACATGCTTCTTGAAAAGTCTTGGTAAATCTGAAGCAGTTTAAATTACTGACTTAGGAATAAGGTGAACATACCACATAATATCTTTTTTGCTGTTCTTTTTAATATAAACAATTGCTTTACTTACAAATTGAATTTTAAGCCCATTATAGGGTAAATTTTGTGCTGTTCATATTATCGACTTATTGGTTGTGCAGACACAGCGGAGAATATTAAGTCGATCCAACTGGACCTCGATACATTCACTCACTGGACTAATATTTGGAGGCTTGAATTCAACGCATCAAAATGCAAGACTCCACCTTGGGAAGAAAAACCCACACACTCAGTACCATATGGATTGTAGGGATGGGTCCCGAAATGCCATTTCCAGCAGCCACGCGGAGAGAAATCTTGGTGTCCTGGTAGACGACGAATTGAAATTTCATATTCATGCACAAGCGACTATTGCAAAGGCTAATCAGACTCTTGGCTTAATCAAAAGAACGTTCACTAGCAGATCTCCAACTATTGTGACCAACCTATACAAGAGTCTAGTTCGACCAAGGCTAGAGTTTGGAATGTGTATTGCATGCCCAATCAGTAAGAAAGACCAAGCAGCTCTAGAATCAGTCCAGAGGAGGGCAATGAAATGTATTAGAGACCTCTATGATGTCCCTTATCCATCCCATCTCCGTAAGCTTTAACATATCGTTGCAAATAAGGCAATGTGGTAACAGTATACAAACTCCTAAATACTGAGGATACCATTCCTGGCCTTTTCCAATCGGACAATTCAAATAGAACTTGTGGTCATTCTCAAAAGCTTTTCCAGAAACGAGCCAACACCAGACTAAGGAACAAGTTCTTCTCAAATAGAGTTGTCAGCTTGTGGAACTCACTTAGTGAAAAAACAGTAACCTCTACCAGCGTGGATGCGTTCAAGTCATCAGTGGATAGGGAGTGGCTCAACAAACCGTGGTGCACCATTTGGGACGCCACAGATGATGATTAACTATCATCACTGAAGCTGGCGGACACAGGATTTGTCCTATCGCTAGCAAGTGCGATTTAAGGTAATTTAAGGTAATGAATAAAGTAAACATAGCCTTCCACTCAATGGCTTTTTTATGCTCTTTCCAAATATAATAATCATTTTTGCTGGAAATTAATTTTACCCCCCAACCATGACCCTCAAACATGACACCCTTTTCTCTTAATCTTAGTTTGCCTATATAAAGGGTTAAAAACAACAATTTCTGCTTCATCATATATAGAGTAATTTCTACTTCATCATATGTAGAGTAATTATAGTTAATACACTTCAGTTTCAGCTGCACTATACTCTACCCCTTCCCCCATCACTTGCATATATATTGCCCAAGTTATGTATTTCCTGTGTTTTCTGGTTCCCTATTTTGTCACAGTCAAATCAATTACTGGTAAACTGGTTAAAACAAGAGTAAGGCTAACAGTAGTATACAAGCTGTATCCAAAATAAGAGAAAAAGATAGCCTATCATCTTTGACAGTCCATTAAATGCTTAAAATTGAATTTCAAAAAAAAAATAATTTATTGTTTTTTTATGCAATTTTCTAAGCTAAGAGTGGTAAGGGATATTATAAAGACCTTGACATATTTTGTTGCATTCCTCTGATCTGATTAATTGAGTTGGCAATTCACATAAAAAACTTTAGCTTTGGTGAAATTAAACTTTTTAAAAGCTTATGAACAGTTGAGGGAGAGTGACTACTGAAAGTTCCCTCAGTTATACCAAGAGTATTAGTGACTAGCCTTTGCTGCAGCAGTCTGAGCATCTAAATTAAATTATAAATCAGCATCAACTAATTTAATATACCCAGGTCTTGTTTAACATAACTACTGACAATGGGCTGCCTTGTTTCTGTTGAAATTAAAAAAAACTTTTTCCACAAAATAAGTTTTTCAAAGAAAAGTAAAGAACTCCATTAAACCAAAAATGAGCAAAAATGAAACCCAAAACAAACAGAAAATAAATAAATAACCAAGTCAAACTCAAAACAAGCAGAAATTAACATGAGTTGGGCTCAAAACCCCTATCCCTTCCCAAGGCCAGAACATAGTTTGCACTTTACTGAAAAAATATAAATATTTTTACTTTTATAACTTTAATAAATCAAATAATATTAACATTTTGATTGCTAAATATCAGTATATGTATATTAAACTGACAATGCACATTTGTTTGTATTTTTTCAGTAAAGTGCAAATTATGTTCTGGCCTTGGGAAGGCATAGGGGTTTTGAGCCCAACTCATGTTAATTTCTGCTTGTTTTGAGTTTGACTTTGTTATTTATTGTAATTTCTGTTTGTTTTGGGTTTCATTTTTGGTTTAATGGAGTTCTTTACTTTTCTTTGAAAAACATATTTTGTGGAAAAAAGTTTTTTTTAATTAATTTCTGTTAATTTTATATTGACATAGTTTTTTCAGGGAAAACGAAAATAAGACTTTAAATCTTTTTGTTTTTTTAAGACTTTAAGGGCTAAGCACATGTAGCTGATTTCGGGAACTGATTTCAGCATCAGTGGGCAAATGGTAGCAGTAAGAAAAATTTGTTTAGATTGCTTGAATATAATAAAAGTTTGAACATAATACCCTCAGTTGTTCTTGGGATATTGCTGAGATGCCTTATTGGAAATTAGCATTAACACAGTGCATTTTGATTAAGGCAACATTTAATTTTTAAACATAATGGGCAAAAGGGAGGGGGGGTGTGGGAGGGGGATTAGCTGCCCTCCAATCACTTTTTGACTATTAAAAAGGGCATCAGCCCTTTCTATTTTCAATCAAATGAGCCCTTTTTGAAGTCCCTATGACAACTCCTTTGATACAAAGTGCCCTGGTCTAAACAAAAAAATAATACAAGTACCCACATTGATCTTTACTATAAAGATGTCAAGCCTTCCAATCACTTTTGACTATTAAAAAGGGCACTAGGCCTTTCATTTTTCAATTGAATGTGCCCTTTTTGAGTTTCTACAACAACACTTTCTATAAACACCTGATATGTCCCCAGGGCATAAATTACAACCCCTACCCTAAGGGCTGCGAGGGGGGTTGTCATCCTCAAAGACCTAATTTCCAGAACTTTCAACTATGATAAACAAAATGGCTCTCAAAATTTTGATTGGATGTGCTTGGGGAAATAGTGGGCATTAGAGGGGTGTTAGTCGCTCTCCAATCACCTTTCAACTATTAAAAGGGCACTAGCCCTTTCAATTTCCAATCAAATGAGCCCTTTTGAAGTTTATATGACAATGCTTTCAATAGCAACCTTATATGCCCCCAGGGCATAACTTACAACCCTTGCCCTGAGGGCTTTTGGGGGGGGGGTTTCATCCTCAAAGACCTAATTTCCAGAACTTTCTACTATATTGAAAAAAATGGTTATCTGAAAATTTTGATTGGATGCGTTTTGGGGAATGGGGGGTGTGAGAGGGGGGTTAGTTACCCTCCAGTCACTTTTGACTATTAAAAAGGGCACTATCCCTCTCAATTTCCAATTGAATGAGCCCCTTTGGAAGTTTTTACAACAACTCTGTTTATAAAAACCTTATATGCCCCCAGGTCATAACTTACGACCTTTGCCCTGGGGGCTCTGGGGGGATTGTCATCCTCAAATACATAATTTCCAGAATTACCAACTAAGGTGAAAAAAATGGCTATCTTTAAAACGTTATTGAATATGTCTAGAGAAGTAAGGGGCGTGAGAGGGGGGTTAGTTATTCTCCATTCGCTTTCGACATATTAATATGGCCATTATATCTTTCAATTCCCGGCAAAATGAGCACTTTTTGAAGCTTCTATATCAACTTTCTATATAAAGCTCATATGCCCCCAGGGCATAATTTACAACCCTTGCACTAAGGGCTCTGAGGGTGTTATCATCCTAAAAGACCTAATTTCCAGAACTTTCAACTTTGTTGAACAAAATTGATATCTCAAAATTTTTATTGGATGTGTTTGAGGAAATGGTGGGCAAGAGAGGGGGTTAGTTGCCCTTCAATCACTTTTGACTATTAAAAAGGGCACTAGCCCTTTCAATTTCCAATTGAATGAGCCCTTTTTGAACTTTTTGCAACATGGCTTTCTATAAAAACTTATATGCCTCCAGGGCATAACTTACAACCTTTGCCCTGAGGACTGTGGGAGGGGGGGGAGGGGCTGTCATCCTTAAAGACCTAATTTTCAAAACTTTCAACTATGTTAGATAAAATGGCTATCTAAAAATTTTGATTGGATGTGTTTTAGGGAAAAGGTGGGCATGAGAGGGGGGGTTAGTTGCCCTCAAATCACTTTCGACTATTAAAAAGGGCACTAGCCCTTTGAATGTCCTATTGAATGAGCCCTTTTTCAAGTTTCTACTACAAAGGTTTCAACAAAAACCTTATATGCCCCCAGGGTATAACTTATAACCCTTGCTCTGAAGACTGTGGGGGGATTATCCTGCTCAAATGTATAATTTCCAGAACTTTCATTTGCATGGAACAAAATGGCTATCTCAAAATTTTGTTGGATGTTTTTGGGGAAATGGTGGGCATGGAAGGGGTGTTAGTTGCCTTCCAATCACTTTTGACTATTAAAAAAGGCACTAGCCATTTCAATTTCCAATTGAATGAGCCCTTTTGAAGTTTCTACAACAATGCTTTCTATAAATTAAATTAAAAAAAAAGCAGTTTTTTGACTGAAAGTAAGGAGCAACATTAAAACTTAAAACAAACAGAAATTATTTGGTATATGAAAGGGGCTGTCCCCTCTTCAATATCTTGCTCTTTATGCTAAAGCTTGCATCTGTCACAACTTTATTTTTTAAAACAATAAAAAACTTTAGCATAAAGAGCAAGGTATTGAGGAGGGGACAGCCCCTTTCATATACAGAATAATATACAGAATTATAGGGGGAATGGTGGGTGTGGAAGGGGTGTTAGTTGCCTTCCAATCACTTTTGACTATTAAAAAGGGCAATAGCCATTTCAGTTTCAAACCAAATGAGCCTTTTTTGAAGTTTCTACAACAAAGATGTCTATAAAAGCCTTATATGCCCCCAGGGCATAACTTACAACCCTTGCCCTGAGGGCTGTGGGGGAGTATCCTCCTCAAAAACATAATTTCTATCTGGAAATCAACTACACTGAACAAAATGGCTGTCTCAAAATTTTGATTGGATGGGTTTTGGGAAATGGTGGGAATGGAAGGGGTGTTAGTTGCCCTCCAATTACTTTTGATTATTAAAAAGGGCACAAGCCACTTCAGTTTTCAATTGAATGAGCCCTTTTCAAGGTTTCTATGACAACTTCTTTGATAAAAAGTACCCTGGTCTAAAGGAAAAAAATAATAAATAATACATTGTGCCCACATTGTTCTTAGATGCTCCCAGGGCATAACTTAAAACCCTTGCCTTGAGGGTTGTGGGGGAGTGTCCTCCTCAAAAAAATAATTTCCATCTTGTTCAGCAACTATGCTGAACAAAATGGCTATCTCGAAATTTTGATTGGATGTGTTTGGGGAAATGGAGCACATGGAAGGGGTGTTAGCTGTCTTCCAATCACTTTTGACTATTAAAAAGGGCACTAGCAACTCCAATTTCCAATCGAATGAGCCCTTTTCGAAGTTTCTATGACAACTCTTTTGATATGAAGTGCCCTGGCCTAAAGGAAAAAAAAATACATTTTGCCAACATTCTTCTTTACTTAGGCAGTGTGATTGCACTGCATATAATGGACTGACTCCATTGAGTATTGGTGTCTTAAAAATTTTTTTAATCTATGTTGATTGCTTTGCATTTCTGTACACTGAACTCCATTTTCCTAGTCTTTGCTCAGCATATAAATGAATCCAAGGTTTTAAGAATTTAACTTGATTGACTTAACCAAAATATTGAATTTCACAGAATATTCTAGATAGGCTTATGCCTTATATATGCCACCCATAAAAACAGGCTGCTATGGGCATTTCTCAGTTTAAAAATTGTTATGGTCTTTTGTACATACAAAGTGACTTGTTATGCAATTTCCTTAATTATGTATAGAAAAGAATGTTTAGAAATCAATGCTATATCAAAAATTTTGATTAATATTTTGTGGTTGATTTCCAAAGGAAACATATTAGACAAACAAAAGCAGCATCATTATATTCCTTATTTTGTCCTCTTTCCAAGTATCATGGTCATTTCTCTGACAAACTACCCCATCCCCCTGATGTTCCCAGATATAGCTCTAATAATATATGTGTCTTTTAAGGGTGGTTGAGTACCCAATGCCAAAAATTTGCATCACAATGGACAAGATTAAGAAAAGGCTGAATAAACTAGACCCCAACAAAGCTAAAGGCCCAGACAGTATACATCCCAGGCTCCTTAAAGAGCTTGCAGATATAGTAGCCAAGCCACTCTGTTGGCTATTCAAACTGTCTCTTCAGACTAGTAGCCTACCTGGAGATTGGTGGACAGCCATAATTACTCTAATATTCAAGAAAGAATCTAGAACCCAGCCTGAGAACTATCGATCTATTAGCCTGATCTCGGTTCTGGCCAAACTTATTGAAGGGATAGTCAATGATACAATCATAGAGCATATGACCAAGAATGGTCTTTTTTTGGTGGTCATCATGGCTTCAGGAAAGGCATGTCTATCAAAATAAACCTAATACTAGCTTTTGAATCTATAACTGATCTGCTGGAGCAGGGTTTTCTACTCAATGTGTTCATTCTGGATCAAGCTAAGGCCTTTCATAAAATGTCTCACCACCACCTGATGATCAAGCTGTCAATATATTAGATAGACGATGATATTGCCTTCAAATATGGCCAACCACTAAATATTTAGCAAGATTTACCATATCTTCTTTATCTTGTTGTAATTTTTTTTGCAATAGTGTAGTACAGATGTTGGAACAGGTAATTACAAATAAATATTTATAGGATTTCACAAGAAACAGGGTTCCAATTTTGTCATTGACAGAGTTGTAGTTGAGAGGCTTCTTGCTACCTTGGGAAATAGTTGAGTTAGGTGAATCTAGGTCCTAAATTATGGCTCAGGAAGGTGCTGTCAATCTGCTATATCTACCCTTTCATTGCTTTTAGGGCTTAGAAGATTGCATTGATGACAGGTATGACAGAATACCTAACTTTGACAGAATATGTTTTACCTTTATTTTGAATTTTGCTCTCTTTTTTACTGGATCCATTTTTGGAAATGCAATTCTAATCATTTCAGTTGGATATTAACCTATATTAAGGTTTTTTTTCTAAATTTAAGAAATAGATTTACATATCTTTAATACCTTATAAGTCAAGATTGCTGAAAAGGTATAAGGCTCAAAATGCTTTCACTGTGCTTGCCTTGAGCAGTAAATCTATTTGTCAAGGTTTCACTTTTATAGCACAAAGGTCCATGCCCTTTAGAGGGCGGAGGTAGGTATTTTGATATCTCTTACAGGGGATCATTAAAGCTGTGGATTCATTCCTGGAAGTTTCAGTCCCCTGATTCAGCTAGGCTACTTTCCAAGATAGACAGAAGCTCCTTTACATTCATCCAAGGCCACCTAAACAAAAATGATCAAAGATAATTCTGCTTTGTTTAAACAAAAAAAAATCATGCTTTCTGATAATATAAGCTTCATTAATACTGAATATCTCTGGCACAAAACAAAAGAAGCTGAAAGGGTTTTCTAAGATTTTGGGGAAAGTAGTTTTCAACATTCAGTAATCTAGTCATATCTGTTATCCAAGTTATGGTGAGACTGTATAAATAATTCTAAATAGTAATAGTGTCCCCTTCCATTTAATTCATATTTCCTTTGAATCCCTTCTTATAATCTCTTGCCATTCTGGGATGACATGCTTTTCATTTGGCCTAGCCATCTTGACTTTTCTTTCATTATAGCCCTAGAAAGTGTTATTGAACCACATTTTTTATACAGCCTACTGTTTAATATTCAGTCAGTCAAACAAAGTTTTGTCATCAAAGTCAATTTAGCCTTCCACAACATAACAAATGATTATATCAAGAAGACTTACACAAACTATGCAGCAATCAAAGGAGAGTTGAGTGGTGTGGACGGGGGGTCTTTGCTTCAAGGGGAGGTAGATAAACAGTGGATCAGATTCCAAGAAGAGCTTACAACACTCCAGAAAAAGCACACATCTACCAAACTCTGCCAAAGCCCAAGACACTCCCACACATGACCCCTCAGATATGTAGAGAACAAAATCAAAAAAGCCGATACCGGAACAACTACCATAAAATGGGGAAGATTATCACTATGAAAAGTTTGCAAAGGCTCAAAATAAACCAAGGAATCTCACTAAACAACTGTATTCAAACTTCGAGTCCAAGCTTGCAGATGATAGCAAGAGAAACCTCAAAAGGTCCTGTAACTATGTATCCAGCAAAGATCATAGTAGACGTTCAATAAAGAAACTGAAGAAATCTGATGGCATGGAAATTACTGACCTGCAAGAAATTGCTGAATTACTCAACCAGCAAATAGCATCATTGTTTACCAATGAACCTGAATCTCCTCAACAGTCCAGCGTATGGTGTACTGAACCTTATGCCACCTATGATGATTACTCTGGGGTCTGTCACAAAGCAACTTAGAGTGCTAGATGTTAATAAGTCAGCAAGGCCAGATAACATTCACCCAAGGCTCCTAAAAGAACTGGCTAATGAGATATCAACTCCATTATGTCAAATATTTCAGAAGTCCATCAACTCAAAGACTGTGCCTTCAGATTGGAAGAGCTCTTATATTACACCAATATTCAAGAAAGGTGACAAAACAAATGCAGAGAATTATCAGCCAATCAGCTGTAGCAAAAACCCTGGAACATATTGTGAATGCCAAAATTCTAGCACATCTTCTTTCCGGCAGTATACTGTCACCAGACCAGCACGGCTTCCATCTGGGAAAGTCAGTTGAGACCAACTTACTTGAAACCAACAATATCATCAATGACCTTCTGGAGAGGGGATTACCAGTTGACATTATTTTGCTTTACCACACCAAAGCGTTTGACAAGGTGCCCCACAGACACCTTAGGGCCAAATTATTGACAGTTGGTATCCACAATGATGTAGTAGAATGGGTGATGAATATCCTGACAGACCAAGAGCAGAAGGTCCAACTTTTCACCAATAACAGCAATAAAGTATTCTCCAAACCATGTGATGTTGTCAGTAGAGTTCCTCAGGGTACCGTCCTACAGTGACGGATCGAGGGGGCGAGGGGGGCGTGCCCCCCCCTAGTGTAGTCTAAAGTAGTGTAATTTACTTAATTAACTCAAGTTTACATTAATTAAACTTGCTCATAACGCAAGTTTATTGGATCAACCTATTTTGCCCCCCCCCCGCTAATTTTTTTTCCGGATCAACCTATTTTGCCCCCCCCCCCCTAAAAAAAATCCTGGATCCGCCCTCGCCGTCCTAGGCCCCACCCTCCTCCTTATTTACATAAATGATATGACAAAGGAAGCCATAAATTACATCACGCTTTATACTGATGACTCCAAGCTTTTTGGACCAGACGTTCAACAAAGTCTGCAATCAGACCTCCAGAGAATCCAGAAGTGGACAAGTGAATGGCTGCTCGAGTTTAACATTAATAAATGCAGTGTCCTCCCTTTTGGCAATAATAATCCTCACCACCAGTATACCATGCATGACCAGAAGTCGCAGGCTGATATTCAGCCACAAACCAGTTGTGAAGAATTAGACTTGGTAGTACTTTTTGATTAGCAACTGAAGTTCCACGGGTATTGGCAACAAGTGGTGTCAAAAGCTAATTGAGGTCTGGGCCTACTGAAACGCACTATCACCAGCCGCTCCTGTACTGTCTTCCTGAGACTTTACAAGGCTATTGTTAGGCTGTTTTTGGACTTTGGAACATGTCTGACATCTCCCTCCTACAAACATGACACCAGAATAACTTATGGAGTTCAAAGATGTGCCACCAAATGCATCACAGGTCTGCAAAATATTCCATATGATAAGAGACTAGAGCACGGAAAAATACCAACGCTGGTCTTCAGACGTTGCAGATTTGATATGATGCTGACCTACAAATATAATAGTCAACCAAACAACACCCTCCTCACAAAACATACAGGTCAACACAACACTAGAGGACACTCACAGAAGCTAGCAAAGCTAAGAGTGAAGACCAGAATGTGCCAAAGATTTTTTACCGAACGTTTTTCCAACAACTGGAACAACTTCCAAGACAAAACCGTGACTGCACCCACTGCAAGTCAAGACTTGACAAAGAATGGAACAACAAGCCATGGAAATGTAAGTGGGACAGTCCATCCCTCTCAGCTGCCAACTAATGCAACATCACTGGGCCCATTTCACAGTGACGTTCCAAATTACCATCATTGACAGAGAACAGAATAGATCCAGCATGGACCTTAATTTCACTCTGAAGTGCAAATTAGGATAATTAATTAAGGTAAAGGCCTAAATCTATCAATAGACAATTCCATTGAAAAACATTTAACAAACCTTCATCAGCCTTTTGAAGTGTCCTATTTTACAGTGCTATACTTTTTCACTGTCATGACCATGTCTTAGTTTACAGAATTGCATATAGGTGTATTTTTGTTTATTTTAAAAGTAAAAATCAGCATATACCTGACTACAGTCAATTTAAATTAGGTAGGGTAACTTAGAAAGGGTAAATAAAAAATAGGAAGGGTAACTACCTTCTATGTACTGTAGTTGTGACATTGATAGACTCTAGGCTTAGATTTTGAGAAATTTTTCAAAAAACAGTAGGGTATGAAACTGGAATCTAGAATTCGATAATGATGATGATGATGCATTTGTTTCCCAAAAAGACCCATAAAACTGTCGTATTGGAGTACAAATAAAAGAGAAAAAAGGAGAAATAATGCGACAAATATTAGAAAGCATAACATAAACATAAAAAGCACTGAGAACAAAATATAGAAGATGGATGTAATCTTTTTAGGAAAATGATTTGTGAAATGGAAAAAGATGGCTGAGGGAGGAAAGTCAAAAAAGCAGCTAAGAATATAAGCAATAACCCCTTAACCCTGGTAGAAAAGAGAAAGGGTTTGTAGAAGAATTTTGTAAGTGATAGATCTTGCGAAAATAATAAGAAAGTAAGGTGAGAATAAATGATGTACAAAAGAATGGAAAATTCATCAGCAATTTGGAAGGAGTTATAGACAGCATTAAAAGAATTGAAAACAATAAGGTTTCAGCTGGGATAACATGGTATATGAGATATTGAAATATGGGGGTTGCAAAGTTAGAGATGAATTGCTGAAGATTATGAATCCAGTTTGTTAAAAGGGGAAGTACCTGGTGACTTCAGGAAAACTAAAATTAAACCCTGGTACTTATCTCTTATAGCCACCACACTCAAGTTCTTGGTCTGAGTAGAACTAGTTTCTTTCTGTATTTCAGTATGTACTTGGTGATAATCAACTTAGCATGAGAGAGATAAACTGCAATATAGTTATATTTTAATTTAATATTTTAGTTGGTATTTTGGTTAGGTCAGAAACCATTTACTATTTATGCGTTCTGGGTGGGGGGGTGGGGGGTCGGGCTGATTTCCACAATTCTCCGTTATAGACTCCATAATTTTGTTACTAAAGTATTTTATTTTCATCATACTTAGGTATATTTCATACTTAGGTTATATTTCATACTATCATCGTAAAACACTTAAATGAAACACGACATCAGCCTAGTAATAGTACTTAATACTTGAAAAAACATTAATTGAAAAAAAGCATTTAACACTTGGAAAAAACTCTTAAATGAAACATTACATTTACTTTATACTGGGATTTTTTTATTTTTTTTTTGTGATTTTTTTTTTTTTTTAGTAAACAAAATTGCCAGATTCCATGCTATTCTTCTGTAATTTTTTAGTGGCCATATACCTAGAAAGAATTGTTTTCTGACTTCAAACTACCTAAATACTTTGCTCCCCCCCCCCTATATGCAAATATATAGCCCAAATTATATATTTCCAATATATTCTGTCACTTGGCTTTGTCTTGTCTCGCGCTAAGCTGAAAAAAAATAGCGAAGAAACCAGTTTTGTTCTCGAGTTTTACACAGCGTAAACTTGAGTGAGTTTTCCATAATACACATGTTTGAGTTTAATTTTGATGATTGTTTGCCTATATTTTGTTTTTCTTCAATTTTTTTTTATTATTTGGCACCCGCTACTGCCAAAAATTGCAGAAGTTCATATGGAAGTCTTTTCAACACAAATGGATTTGTGTTTTTTTTTCTAAGTATGTAAGACACTTCTGGTGTGTTAATTCCTCTTTTTTCCCGTTCATTAGCACTTTTCAACGAAACTAAAAACAAACTCAAATAAAAGTTTCAAATTTAGAAACCTTATCTTCCACAGGGGGGAGAGTATTTTCCGCGAGGGTATTTTCGAAGGAGTGGGTATTTTCCGCGGATGTTACTTTCCGTTGGGTTGGGGGGGGATATTTTCCGCGTTGGGGTATTTTCCGGGGGGTTAAACACCCTCCATTCACTATATTCATTTATGTTATTTTACTGTGTTCATGGCTGTATATATGGCTTTAAAATACATTTATTTATCTATCTAATCTTAATATGCAGAATAATTGTACAAAACACTTTTGAATGCAGATCCGCTATACTCTACCCTCCCCCCTCCTATTGTGCAAATCTATAGCCCAAATGTAATTCTAAAGTAATGATGAAACTAATGAAAAAACTGGCTTGTTCTCGAATTTTACACACTGTAAACTTGAGTGAGTGGTGCTTAATACAAAAGTACCAGAATTCCTTCCTCCCATGGAAATTAAAAAATAGAACTCAAATAAAATTCTTAAATTTGGAAAGCCTTATTTTCCAGGGGGGTAGTTTCCGGGGGGGGGGGTATTTTCTCGAGAGATATCTTCCGGGGGTGGGGGGTAAACGCCTAGAACCGTTAGTACCATACTAAATTATTGGCCTACTAACCCCCTTGAGTTCCTCTGTAATTTTGTGTATGCTTTTAACACTTCTTGTTTCTATTGTATTATTTCACTTCATATTTATGCCCCATTTTCTAGTTTTATATTATGTACAATGTTTATTTTTTACCTTTTGACAATTGAGTACGCATTATAGTGTTGTCATTATACTGATGAGATTGCATGGCATTTTTTTATTTACGATAATTTTTTTTTTAATGACAAAAAAACAACTTGGCATTCTTTGCTTGTGATACTTGTTTATAAAATACAAAATTTATTGTATTGTCCCTGTCTAATTGCCCCTATATTACCTCTAATTTCCCATCTCTAATTCCCCTATATTCCTCATCCCCAAAGTACAGTACACAAGGAAGCACTCATTTCCTTGTTGCCAATATTGGACAGTTTTTTATTTTCTTGTAATCCTATGAAGTAAACATCTAGCGACATATGTTTTACACTTGTATATTTTAATTTCAGAACATTTTGTTTTTGTAAGTCATTGTGATGCCTTTACCAGTAAAAGACCCATTTCTAATTCCAACCCTGTCTAGTGATGAAGAAGCTGCCAATGAAGATTCTCATTCTGATGAAGAGGTATTTTTTGTTTCTTCATATCTTCCACATTTTATGGAACTTCTCTTAGTAAAAAGAAAAAAAGGAAAGAAAAACACATTTCCAGGTTACTGGTATTGAAAGAGTGTATTTTATCTGCATCAGATGGTTATGATTTCAGTAAGAGGTACCAATCAGGAGGGACGGGGGAGGGGGAGGGGGTAATTGCCCGTAGATCTTGATAAATACTTTTTCAATATTATTATTAAAAAATAGAAGAATATAATCCCCTCCCCCTAGATTTCGAAGAATAATTTCTTTTTGTGTCTTCATTAAAAAAAAAAAAATCTTTGCATCCCCCCATACATTTTTGTGAATTAGTGCCACTGATCCAGAAGTATATACATTTGCAATCCCCTTCTGAAGGAGAATAGGGAGGTTGAAAATGCAAAAAATATCCCTTCCTCGTGACCAATGTTGGGAGGGTGCCTGCCACCCCCATAAAAAACTGTGAATCAACGACTGCAATATTTATTTGTTCTTAAAATTTAATGAGTTTCATTGAACTTCCTGGATTGGGCTTTCTTCTGCTTTCTTTTATTTTATTTATTTATTTTTTGGTCAGTGACTGCATGTGAGGCTCCAGCACAATCTGGCATGTAAACTCTGTTTTCCACAGATACTGCTATAGATGAATAGATAAACCTTAAAATGATCAGATATTAAAATGAATAATTAAGTCAAACTTAAAACAAAGAAACATTGCCATAAACAGGGCAGCGGAGTCGGTTATAGGTTATAACCAACTCCGACTCCAAACATTTTCAGTATACCAGCTCAGACTCCACAACTTCAACTCCACAGCAATTTTTTAAAGCTTCATTACTAGATTTTATAATTATAACTGACTCTAACTTCAGAAATTGTCAATTTACCAACTCCAACTCCATTCAGAAAAAAAAAAAAAAACAAACTCTGACCCCACAGCTCTGGCCACAAACAATGATGGGGCTATTCCCCCCCCAATCTTCTAAAGATGAGTGTGATTTTTTCTTTAATGAAAACAATTTGTATTCCAAGCAGTGTATTTTTTTTATCTGTCATAAGAGTAACAACAACACAACAAAAAGATAATACCACAAGGTTAATCAAAGTTTACAAATAAGAATGGTGGTGCTTCTCACCCCCTCTCTCTCAAACCCTGTGAATTGCATGAGTGTCATTTCTGGTTCTTGTTTATCAACAAAACAACAAGAACAACAAAAAAGAATACTGTCCTAATTATCAAGGACGCAGGAAAGAATTAACGAAATTAGAATGGTTTTGTAAATTATATTGAGGAAATCTCAGCAATTTTTTTTTCAACATTGTAATTATATGTTAAAGAGAAACTATGAAATGTATTTTGTTCTCAGTAAAACACAACTGACCGTCTGGTCTCCAAAAGATTTAGGAGGGAGGTAGCTCCGCTCTTGTTTATGGTAGTTTCTATTTGTATAAATTTGACTTTACTATTCATTTTAATATCTGTTTGTTTTAAAATTATTTATTCATCTATAGCATTTTTTATGTTATTATTCTGTTTATGTGTTGTTCCTTTTGGGTTTTGTTTATTTATTCATAGTAATTTCTGTTACTTTTAAGTTTGAACTGTTTTGGGATTTTATTTCTGCTCATCTTAGTTTTAATAATACTCTTTATTTTTGGTTTAAAAACTTTGTTTTTCAAATGGATTTCTGTTCGTCTTTCAACTGAAAATGTTCTATTTACTATTTTTTCAGTTTTGTTGGGTTGCAATTTAAATTTTGGATGAAGTGCCCATAGGGACTTAAAGTGCCAAAGTCTTAAACAGATTCAAGACCAGAATCTTTGGGTCCTTCCCTCTGACTCCTCGCTCTAGTCAAGATTCGATGTTCACCTCCCCCCAATACTCCCTGAAAATTTCAACTTGATCCTGAAAGCCGTTTCCTGTTGACCACCTGGTAGTATGAAGTGTCTTCTGATTTACTTTGCTACTTAATCATGAATCGATTATGGGTTATGAAACGTTTAAGGCAAAACCTTTAGATAAATTGGGGGAAACTTTTTTAGCCCCTCTTGCCCTCTCCACTCAGTCCACTGAGGTCCACTCGACCCCCCAAAACTCTGGAAGTCTCAACTTGATACTCCAGCGATTCCTAAGATAATCCATACATGCCATTCTGGTAACATGGCAACATATACTGCTTTTGGTTTATTAGTTTTAGTGTTTGTGTTGTGTTAGTATTTTAGTGTTGTTTTAGTGTTTTGATTTTTAGTGTTTTAGTATATTTAGTTTTACATTGGTACTTAATCGTGCATAGATTATAGTTCCTAAAATGAGCTTATGATGTGAAAACGTTTTGGTGAATCGGAAATAAAATAATTTTTAACCCCTTCCCCCAAATCACACTTCGAAGTCCTTTTGTGTGATCCCACCCCCTCCTCCCTCCCATAGCAGTGCCCGAAACTTTCAACTCCACCCCCCCCCCCTCCAATTTGTTCGCGAGACATTACATATATATTATTTTGATTAACCAAGTACACTTAATCTGTATTGATGTTAGCTCTGCACAGCAGTGTCAGAGGCAACAACATTGCTTGGTCTGTAGTAAAGAGCCATTATGCTTCATAAAAGGAAACTGGAATTTAGCAGTTAGCAGGACTTTGATTTTAGGTTGTGATTTTAGGATTTTTAATGAGAAAAAAAGGCTATATTTATTGTTTTTTTTTTTATAACTAAATTGAGGATTTCATTTCTAGTTACAACCTAAGAAGAAAAAGGTAAAGTCATTGAAAAAGCATAAAGACTTTGATGATGACTTCAAGTTTGTTGACTCTGTTTCAGAATACAATGCTGACCCGTGGAACGACATTAGTAAATACATTAAGCGAAACGTTTCAACTAGGACTGGAGATGCTATTGCAAAAATCCGAAGTGAGAAAAAGTTGGGAAACGAGGTAAGACTGCTTAATTTTTACCTTGTAATCGATTAATTTTTGAAAGAAACAGCTGAAAAGAGCGACCAATTAGATAAGTTGCTTTTGAATATAATACATTATGTAATATAAAATATAATATAATGTTTTGAATCATTAGAGGAATTAATATTGCGTATATTGTGTTTGAGCAGGGATATTCTGATTTTTCAAACGCCCAATTTAGGGTTCAGCGACCCCTCGTTTTAAGTCACATTTGTTTGGCAATGTCTAATTATTAAGTATTTTTAAAATTTTGGTAAGCAGCTACTAAAATATAAAGTACTACATTTAAAAAAGTATTTCGGTTTAAAATTTCTGCGGTTACTTTTCCCTTCTTTATTTGATGAAATCATGCAACTTAAGGGGGAACTAGGAGTTCCTCCTTTGAAAAATTGAAATCAAAGAAAAAATTACCTTGCAAATAAATTTCTTCATTATAATATGAATTTATTTTTATTTAAAATATCCAAATTCAAGTATTAAACCGCATGAATTTATTCGAATGGAATCTATTGAAATCGAAATAAATCACTAAATATCACTATCGGATGAAATCAGTATCACTATATCTATTTCTTTGTAATCCGACTAATTAAAGGCAAAAAAAACTAAAAGCTAAAATAAAAGCATAAAAAGATGTTACGTGGAACGTATTATTTAATTTGTATTATTTTATTTGTAGTGCATTTCATTTTCTCTTTTTTCCTTGTGTTACTCCACAAGTGACTAATTGACTAATTATTTAATAATTAGACACAAAAGACGCTCCTAGTGGTTGTCTATCAATTCAATTAATTTGTCACTTTTAAATATTATTTCTTGTTAGGACAAATTTCTTTATGATTCCTGCGAGTTTAAATTTCTGTGAGAAACAATCTCAGGGCCAGTCAAGAGCCAGCGAGGGCCATGACTTAGACACTGAGTACTAAAGAGGCCCCTTTAAAAGGAGAGTTAATCAATTTTGCTTTTGCATTGCTCATTAAAGACTAAAACAAACAGAAGAGAGAAAATTGAATTTGTCAAGTCGGGATGGAGTTAGGGTTATTTAACCATTAAAATTGTATGTTCCAAGATCCTGCCTAGTTTTGGCCTTGTCTCTCATTACTACATTATGAATCCTCTCACTTTGAAGATTTATAATGAATTCTACTAAACGACTATATTTAGGAACGGGCTCAAATATTTACCCTGACATCGGTTGGGTAGTGACTACCATTTTGTTCCTTTTGTTCCCTTAGAAAACCAACTATCAGAGTTTTGTTTATTTCTGCGTTTGAGCAATGAGGCTTCATGGAGGTCCTTCCCAACCTCCCGACTCCCGACCTCTTTTTTTTGCTTTGTTTATTCAACTGGCTGAAAATCACCCTGGCTCTCTTAGTTTTCTTAATTATTTTGATATTTTTTTTTTGCCGAACGAAAATTTTGGGGATCTATAAGCTAAAATATGTTTTATTTCACGCAGTAATTTCCCATATTTTACTTTGACAAGTTAAGTAAAATAGAGCAAATAGTAATGACAGAGTATTCCATATCTTTAGACAAAGTATTTTTTAATCAGAGATATTTTGAATTTTCTTACCCATTGAAAAACAGTGACATTCAAATCCATCTATGTACGGTTTGCCCCCCCCCCTAAAAAATGTTCCAAAGTTATTTCTTGGGGAATAATAGAGGGTTGTATTGTTGGATGGCTATGGAAATTTCTTCAAATGTGTCCTTGAACCTTTTATGTATTTTTAAAGCTTTGGTGGCATTTTATGACAATTTCTTTCCTTCAACACTTAATTTATACTTGTGTCATTGTAGAGTGAATTAAGCTTGAAAATAATTGATCAACTTTAGAGTTTTAAAAGGAGGATGGTTTCCTTAACAGCGTATGGTATATTCCATTCCATTTCATTTTTAATTTCTCTTTAATACCTTATAGACTGCAAGAGAAAGCACTGCTTCAGGCGAGAAAGACTATGAAGATGATGAAAATGAGGATCTTAAAAAAGGTAAAATAAGATCTTTATGCGTAGGTGTTAATATAAAAAATGCCGAAGGTGTTTATACTTGGTTCTAGGGCTACTATAATAGAAAGGGCTCAAGTCTTAAGCCTCGGTCTTCTGAAAGTCTGTAATTTTAACTTTACCTGGGAACAAGTAGTCCGTTTTTTTCTGACGCAAAATAGCTCGAGTGTAGTGTATACAGCAAAATATGGACTTTTGTATCCAGGGTGAGATCATTTTTGAAGCTGGATAGGGGTCTACCTAACTGTATACCGAGTATACCGTATACCTAATTGCATGCCCAGTCTTGTGCTGTTTACTGAAAAATGTGTAATAACAATTAATTTAGTTTGCCTTTCGTCAGTGTTTTGACGATTTCAAGAGGGAGGCCATTTTGAAGTGGTGACCCCGTTAGGGAAACTTAAGCATACTGACGCATGACCCGACGGCGGTTCTTGTATTTTTTTTTTTTTTTGTTCTTGGCGGTTATTTCTTGGTAAGGCCTCTTGTTGTCACAGTTAATATGTTCTACCGTCGGTACTACCGTAGAGTTATGATACTGCAAAATATTTTTGTCTAGTAGAATCTGCCAACAATGGAGCATCTTATTCCAAGTTTCACCGCCTCTACTTTTGATGGCATAAAACATTTAGTACCAACTCTTTCCTGTACAAAACTCTTCAATTTTGAAGTAAAATCAACTGAGCCAATGGCTTATCTTGCATAAAAAGTTACGAATTATGTGTCTGTTCTGTCGTTGTCAGTTAAACTTCGAAAGGTTAGATTTTAGTTTTTTTTTTCTGTTTTTTCTTTTCTTTGTTTTCTTTTCTTTAGCACTGAGGACTATTTGTGGGACGTCCTTGTCGAAATATTTGCTTGTTCTTCGTCTTCATGTTTTGCCACTGGCTGACAAAATCCCCGTTTTCTCACCTTTTTTTATTTTTTTTTTTCTTTTATTATTTTCCTTTCTCTCTTAGTTTCATATGAATCCATAGATGTCCATAATGTAGTCTGCTATTTCATTTCTAATATCGATTTCGTCCCTGCTACCTGTATTGAATATTGTGTACTGGTGACCAGATAAGAGAATCCTACTCTTCAGATTTTTATTTATATTTATAGATGTAATAAGGACGAAAGAAAGCATCCTGAAAAGAGCAAAAAAGAAAACCCCAAATGAAGACGAAGAGTTGGGTGATGAAGGTTTCTTTGATGAAGAAAACGCTTTTTTTGATCTAAATTTGACCTTTGAGCAAATGAGCCTCTCCCGACCTCTTATGAAGGTAAGTTTTTAGGTGTTGCAACATCCATACTACAGTTAGGACTACCTTTGATATACTCTGAAAATCTTTCAGAATTCAAATTTTCTCTTAAGTTATTTAGACAGTATATATTTTGAAATACGTTGTTGTAAGTCAAATACAGTATTTTCGACCTGTGAGATATCCATAAGAGTTTAAATACAAGCGTAAATTCTTTTAACAACACATTTGAAATTGCAATATCATCGATTTGCTTGGTTTGTTGGACTTGATCCTTGCTATTGGTAAACCTTTAGCCTAAATCAACTTTGGAAACCAGAATAATGAAGAATGAACCAATCACAAAAATGCATATAATACAAATATTTGGTGTTCTGTTTGGTTCTGTTTGGTAACTATGTTTAATGCCAGACGAAAAATTATGGAAACAAAAAAAAATTTGTCTTGCATTTTGAAATATTTTCTTTTTTTCTTGCGTTTTCTTTTTTCTTGCTTGTTTCTTCTTTCTTCTTTTTTTCTTCTTTCTTTCTATTTTCATATTCCTCTAGTGGATTTTTATAATGTAATGAAAGAGGGTAAAAGTAAATAATTGTTGTCATTATTAAATATACATTCAGAAATTTTTCCATCAGAATGGCGTAAAGAGGGAGGAGGGGGGTGTAATTGCCCCTTCCAGAATATTCACCCCAAGTAGTTTTAGAGAATTTTTTTTATATTTTCATGGATAAGTATTTAATTTTTTTTCATTGGAAAAAAACGAAAAAACAATAAAAATCACCTTGCTCTTCTAAATTAACAAAAAAAAAAAACATATTGTCCCTCTCCCCTACAGTTTCAAATTTACGCCCCTGTACCAGGCAATTGAGGCCTTAGAATTAGGGAATGTACTGTCATTCTGAATTCCCCCGCTTTAAATTTTGAGACTTGGTTCGTTTGGTTCTTGGTTCAGTTCTTTTCTGGATTATCTATTTGCAAAAATAGTTATTTGCAAAAATATGCGGTAGATAATTAGTTTCTTTCTTAAATTGTAGTACCCTGTTTTTCTTTCATATAAAGAACCATTTATAGAGTTTCATCATATGTCTTATTGTATTCAAATTATTGATGTAGATTTTTACAAAATTAATAGGCTATAGTCCATTCGACGGATTCACATTCCAGTTGATGTTTTAAAGATAAAGACAATAATATTGAAAATATTTTTTGTCTACTATTTTTGATAATGTAAAATAATTAACGATAATAAAGAAATTCAATTATTGCAGTGGTGCTAAGCAAAATTAAGTGGGCTAACTCTTTTTTGTGAGATTACTTTCTCTCATTATCTCTTTCTTTTCTCTTTTCATTTTCTTTCCAAAGCTAATTCTAGTCATCTTTTTTTTTTATTCAAATTCTACTTGGAAAAAAAAGAAAAAAAAACTGTCTTCCTAATTTAGTAACTGAGATAAATGATCACTTGAACAAAGTCTAGACCTTAATCATCCATCCAATCACCTAGGACAAAACAGTACATGCAACCCAATAGTCCAAAAATCAAGTCCAAAATTGTGCAAATTCAGCATTAATAGGTGTAAATCATTGTCCCAAAACCAAGCCATAGCATCTCAAGTCTACAAAATTTAATATTCCCCACGTAATCACCACATATCAGGGCTCCTCAGAGGAAAACTCATTGCCTATACAGGTTTCGGCGCCTAATTTAGCTTCTTCTTTACAATCATTCTCGGCATACCTGACCACAAAGGAAGGAGGATAGGAGGATTTTCTTCTGAGATTACTTTGATGCCCACTGGAAAAAAAAACAGTTGCCAAATCGGTTTTTTTCTGTGTTTTGACCTCCCTCCCCAGGGAAAATTCCACTCACCCGCTCATGTAGAAATTATACCTCTTAAAGCTGCGATCCTTGATTTCCCCAGGAGATCAGAATTTGTAGAATGTTTATGCAACGTCAAGGATTTGTTTTGTTGGAAATTTCTGGAGCTTCACAATTTCGTCAAGGCCTATATAAACAACTGAAGATCCTAAATGTTTCATGACTGCCCAAAAAAAGGTTTAAACTCAAATCAAATTTTAGATAAACTCTTACTTCGCGTAATTCCTAAGTATCTGTCACACTTACCCTCTATTAGCCAGTTTGATAACAATAACGTAACAATGAAGAAAGGGTAATACTTTCCTCGGAGATCAGTGTTATTTGGTCTTCGGGTTCCAACAGAGGAGTTTTTTTTTTTTTTTTTTTTTTTTTTTTTTTTTTTTTTTTTTTTCAGGGCAATCTACTATATATCATTCTAGAGATTGCATAAACTCTGTTGGTTCCATCCAAAGGTGACGAATCTTATACTCAGTTTGGTAGGTGTGCCATTTTCTGCCTCATGATTCTGGAACTTAAAAAAAAACTTTTTTTGGTGGTGGTGGGAGGGGGCGTTAAGGGGACTCAGAAATTTGAGCGAAGGAGATACATAGTCGTTTTTTCCGGTTGTCACAAATCATTAATGCTACTGTTTTTTCTTTTTTATGCCTGTCGTTCGACTGGCTCTTTGCCTAGTTGTGTAGTACTGAACGCTGCTAAAGCGCGTCTTTCTTTAATTAAGCATGAATAATAGTAGATGTCACTAGCCCTGTCTTCTCATGTGGATTTTATGTTTTAGTGAAAATTTCTTTTTTGATTCTTTAATGACTGGCAATTAGGAAAATAAATATAAAGTTATCCCCAAAGGGAATGCTTCGAGCTGCCTTGTGTGATCATAATTGTAGTCTCACCATGTTTGTAGTATTATAACTGTTCAATTTTTTAGTGATGGCAATAATTCCAGGGCCATATTATAGCAGACTTATCACGAAAATGAAAATTACGCAGGATAGCAGCTCTAGTAAATTTATCCCGTCCGTAACGTCTCAAATTAAAGAATGATTAAATTTCAAGGATAAAATTTGTGACTGAAAAGTCAGAGTTAAGATTTAAGGTAGAATTAAAATCAGAGTTAAGATTTTTTTTTATTAAAAAAAATGCAATCTTGGAAAAGCAATTTTCCTATCTTAATGATGAATCTGGCAAAAAAAAAAAAATAAAAAAAAATAAATAAATAAAAGACATTGTATTAATACAATGCATGGGAAAAAAATTAGTGTAGGCCTTTATATAAACTTTTCAAATCATTTTTTGCTGTTTCAATTTTTCACTTATCTAGCGTTAAAATAAAGAAAAAATAATGTCATTCATAAATCTTGTTTTTTTATTAATTTGTGTGACTACGGCGTAGCTCAAGCATAATATAATTGACTATGATCCAATGAGTATTATGTCGAATAGAGAAGTATTTTAATAGTCCATAATTGTGAGTATCCCTTTGACAGTATTAAGTTTAAAGTCAGTGAAGGACTTCGCAGTAAAGTATTAAAAACTCGTAAATTGAATAAATCAATTATAGTAGACAAGAAACACTATCATAGGCATGGCCCAAACTTGGTATCTTTTAGTGAATCAATTAGTTGTGAAATAAAAATAATAAAGACATTAAAATACAGTCATCACAAGTGTCAACGCGTGCAAAAGTTATGATCACATTTGTCAAAACGCACAGGTAAAAAATATTGAAAAAACGAACAAAACTTGGCACAAAGCTTCGAGAATAACGCTGTGGCCTGGAGTAAACTGGTTTCAGTTTTCTCCAGCCGCTTCTCCGGGGAGTCGAGATCTAAGAGGGAAAAGGGGAGTGGGAGGAAGTTCATGTAGGACTTCAAGAAGATGAGATTTGTGTTGGTGTTTTGTAGACTATATTTGAAACCGCTCATATGAAGTTAATTTCTGAGCAAATTATGTTAATAATGTTAATTATGATTTGTGGTTTTGGGTGCAACAAAATCAAAATAATGGGGAATAAAGTTCTTCCTGTCCATTAACATTTCCCAGGGCAAATTCTGCTAGTTAAGCGTTCTATGCACAATGTATGATCATGTTTACAACAATATTCTGTTTTGATTATCTGTATAGTTTTATTATTCTATTTATGACTATTTTAAGATTTTACCTATTATTTACAGTTTTATTTAAAAGTGCAGTTTGCTTTCTTCTGTTGATTTCAAATCGATTTTTAGCTCAAATTAAGGCAAAATTGTAGATACTGCATTGCTTTACTGGAAACTAAGCTTTCTCGAGTGTTTTAGAGAGTTGAAATCGTTTCGTAAAATTTATTGATTTCATAACTGGTAAAAGATTATTGAGAACTTAATGAAGTATTCTTTTGTTTTCTACAGTCCACTTAAGGATTTTCCTGTTTCTATTCGTGTTTCATTGCGTTAGTTTTGTTTTTTTCAGTAAAGCGCTAGTTTTTCAGAATTCAGAATTCTATTAGTTTTTTTCTTTTAGGCCATTGGCACTATGAACTATGCCCACCCGACTCCAATTCAAGCGGCCACGGTGCCAGTTGCGCTTCAAGGTCGTGACATATGTGGTTGTGCTGCAACAGGAACTGGTAAAACTGCCGCATTCATGCTCCCTGTGCTGGAGAGACTTTTTTACAGACCCAGACAAGAGACTGCCACAAGGTTTGTAGGGTTTATACTGCTAATCGCAATAATTGCTATAATTTAATTTATTGCGATATAGACCTACTTTATGACAGTTATTAACAGTGACAGTTATTATGACTATTATTATGACAGATAGTGAGTTAGAAAGTCGACAAGGGTTTTAATAATAGGTTCGGGTAAAACTCCTTAGTATGGTTTTCAGTGAGCTTTATAACAGTTTTTTTTTTACTTTAAATTCATTTTGTTTGAATTTTTCTTTTTATGCTCACTGAACCAGGGACGCCAATTCGTGAAAATGTAAGTAGCAACATATACGCTACTTTTCAAAATCGGGGGGGGGGGGTGCTATTTTGTTGTTATTAGATTTTTTTTCAATGAAAATGGCACAAAGTTTTTTTTTTGTGGAAATTCAAAAAAAGAGTGTTTTTTTTTAATCTGAGGGTAAGAGCGAAAAATATAGGGAGGAATTTCCCCCACCCCATCCCCGATGGTCGCCCATGGATAGAACAAAGCTAAAGGAATCGGCAAGAATTTCCCTGGTTTATTTCAGCTGAGACTTCTTTGTTTTATTAGTAAAAAATATTATGCACCGTAATTAGGCTCAATAGTAAAACTCGTTGTTTATTAGTTTCTTATTAGTAAAGTCATAGTCCAATTGTTTGATTAGTAAAAAAACATTGAACGTTGTAAAAGTTTTTGTGATCACTATTTGATCTGCAGTTTACAGTCTTGGCGGGAAATTCAAATAAAAAAGATAACTTGATGAGTAAAAACGGGGGAAGGATTGAGGGAAAACATGGACAAGGAGATGATAGGTGAAATAGTTAGAATTGAAGGAAACTTAATAATGGTTTCCTATTTATTAATGATTACTTGTAATTTGTAATTGTAATTGTAATTTGGTTAAGAATCTGTTTTGTTTATGACTTCTGTTCAAATGAAATAAAAATATCGGTTTTTTACTACTGTGAAAATTGAAAATCAACTTCACTAAAAAGCCCGATTCTCTGCTGTCTCAATTTTTTTTATACGATTTAACTTATAATAATATAAATGATTTTCATGAAAGATAAAAAAAAATAAAAATAATACACTTTTAGGCAACCGTTTCTCACTCGTTTTATTCTGCTAATGATATTTCATCGAAGGATGCTCATCAATTTTACATTTTAATTTTGACATTCACCAATTTCACATTCATCACTTTTAAGTATAAGATAAAAAAAAGTATAAGTATTAAGTATAAGATAAAAAAAAAATAATACACTTTCAGGCAACCGTTTCTCACTCGTTTTATTCCGCTAATGATATTTCATCGAAGGATGCTCATCAATTTTACATTTTAATTTTGACATTCATCAATTTCACATTCATCACTTTTAAGTTTCTGTTTATCATTTGAACTCACCAGAATTTCATTACTGACTATGAAAGGTGAGAATAAACTAATCAAATGATTACGGAAAATTTGATTAGCAAGAGCATCATTAGTAAGAAAATTTGTAAGATTGGTAAATTAGTACATTAGTAAGTAAATTAATTGCAAATTAGTAAGAAAATTTGATTGAAAATTGAGTAAGATTAGTTTGATTAGTAAGTAGTATATTATTCTGAGGCAATAGAAATATTGAGGAAGGGATTTACCGTTTGTATAGACAATTAACAGAAAAATAATAAAGTTAAGAGGACTGTAATATTCGTAGCAGATTTTTTTGTAATCTAGAATACTGCTGGAATTCTATCTTCTTCGTAATGAATATTTGTTGGTTATTATTAGCTTGTTCGTTAATTTAATAAAAGTTGTTTCCGCACCCAACATTTTGTCAGCGTTTTCATCTTCTAGTACGTAATTGTTTTTCAAAAAAAAAATAATGTTTGCTTTTTCTCTTTTTTTTCTCGTTCGTTTTTTCAAAACTCTGTTTCCCTTTTCCCCTCGCCTTTTTCCTTACTTTAACATAGAGGAAAACTGATAAAATGTGATTTTTTTCCTTGTTTGAAACCTCTTTCAGTGCGAAGAAGGCTCTAAGAAATGTAGTCTCGGTGCATTGCTAAACAGATGAACCAAATAATTTTTTTGAGCAATAACAAATAATAGGATTTTTATATTGAAGGCTGACAGCATGACTAAGCATAGTTAAGCATAGTTAAGCTAAGCATAGGATGCATGATTAAGCATTGTTACTCTGCATAATAATACAAATAAAAAAATAAATATTTGCCGAAGTACTTTTTTTTGCTAATTTAAAAGGAAAGAAAGTAAGTCGAGATTACAAAGAGGAAGAGATAAGGTAATTGAAAAAAAAAAAAAAATGGTTGCTTGGATTTATTTTTAAATTCAATGAAATCCTCAGACTTCAAAATCTGCTTAACACTTCAGCATGGCAAATGTTAGACACTTGATATCTGTAGAAAGCCTCTGACGACTTTCTGTCCGTCTTAAATTTTCTTCGTTCTGACTTAGAGTTTGTTATTAAAATTGAATTAAAAACAAACGGCCCCTTAAAGCTACTTCAGACCTAGACGGGAAAGCTTTTGATGTACGCCTATGGACGCCTTCTCGATTGCAAGGTGTGAAGTTTTTCACAGCACAAACTACTTAAGGTGATAGGTCCCCAAGAGTTTCCTGACCCTAATTACCTACTCTTGATTAAGATAAAATAGAAACCCTCAGGTTAGTATTGTATGAGCCTACTTGTAGGTTTTCTCGGTAACCCATGCTTTCAAGCAAGGAGTTCGCGTTAAGTAATATTTCAATATGTGATCACTTTATCTTAAGTTTAAAAATCTTGCCGGTAATCAGTCGCAAATAAATGTCTCTGGTGCATGACTTTAAAGTAATTAGAAATTTGAATATGTGGATAAGCATTAGGACGTCTTATAGGAAAGCATCTCCGTAATAATCCCAAGAAGAAGAAGCATTAGGGCCTCGTCAGGTTTGGAAAAAGTTCCAAAGCTGTCAGCAGGAGAATTTGACACAATTCCAAAAGCTGCCAACACTTAGCAGCCCAACTTGTGTTTTGACGGCTTTTCTTTGAGCAAAAAGTATTTTATATGTAAAACTGATATTTTCAACAACAACAAAAAAAAAATCTGCCAACAAATTTGAAAACTGCCAAGTTACATTGCTACTATACTACTGCACTTTTTGCGCGATGGGGCTTCGTTTTCACGCGGATGAGAGTAGGATGGAAGTCATCCATCCACGCGAGCCCAACTTGTGTTTTGACGGCTTTTCTTTGAGCAAAAAGTATTTTATATTTAAAACTGATATTTTCAAAAAAAAAAAAATCTGCCAACAAATTTGAAAACTGCCAAGTAACATTGCTACTGTACTACTGCACTTTTTGCGCGATGGGGCTTCGTTTTCACGCGGATGAGAGTAGGATGGAAGTCATCCATCCACGCGAACCGTGTCTCTTCGCGCTGGATTTCTTAAACGAATGTATTTTTTGATTCCGTATTGCTCTCATCCATCACGCATTAAACCTGACGAAGAGCTCTAGTTCAACTCTTGAGATTTTGGGTAGCTTTTCTATGTAACTACCAGAATCTGTATTCAAAGTGATTTTTTTTTTCAGGGTATTAATATTAATTCCAACGAGAGAACTTGGTGTTCAAGTTTACCAAGTTGCAAAGCAGTTATCTCAGTTTACGGATATAGATGTTGCGCTCTCTGTTGGAGGTTTAGATTTGAAAGCTCAGGTAAGCAGAAAGCTCTTACGAATCGTTTATATTTAGATTTATAGACATGCTTTCATTTAAATTGTTTTGTTAGTTATTGGAAGACTACACAGTTGTTTATGGCCAAACTAGAAAGAACTTGCGTATGTTTCCCTCAAACAGCCAAATTTTCAAATTCACCTAAAAATGATGATTAGCTAACTCGTCAGAATTCATAGTTCATAAGTAAAGTTGATTAACTGTCCTTTTTTAAGATTCTCGTATCCAATCACCTGAATAACCCTTAAACTTTTCTCGTAAGAACATAGCCCCCACCCCCTCCCCCCTCTCAAATAAGAATTAATGCCACAAAAATTACAAGACTATCGAATGCTGTCTTTTTGGAAGTCAATTTGCTAAGTTTATATTAAGTTAATGCTCTATGAAAGCACCCTCACATTGCCATTATATACTAATATGAAATATTCACAGCATTAATATCAATGTCAGTAATGCACCCTCTGTTTAAGTTTTATCTATTCTTTGTTTATGGAGTCAATACATATTTTAAGAAAAAAAAAAAAAAAAAAAAAAAAAAAAAAAAAAAAAAAAAAAATGCGAACTCAGCCCTAAAGACGCAACTACAATCCTACTAATCCCAGGTAGTTTTCCCTAGTTTTCCCCCTCCGTCGTCACCTCCCTCGTTCAGCTACAAAAAATGCCCCTTTTTACCCCAGTAAAATTTTAGACTGAAAGATATAGAAGAACTTTCGTCCCGTAAACAGTTGATATGTTAAATAAAGGAATTTTTAAACATATTTATTAAAAAAAATATCTCTTGTTTGTGTGCATTTAGTTATTTTTATCTCAGAAATTAGCTGCCAATATTCCAAATGTATTACTTGATATTTTTTGGAAGCCTTTTTTACGGCCTTTTCCTTGAACTAAGCGATCCCTCGATTCGTCCAGTCCCTTTCCTTCGGTTTTATTTGTTATGAGTTTTTTTTTTATTATCCGAAATATGCTATTTTACTATATCTTATTCATACAAATAATTATGAAATCTAGATTTTTATGTTGAGATATGTATGAAGGAAAATTTGATCTTGTACAAACGATCAGTCCTTGATAGCAGAAATCTTTGATTTATTTGACATTTTTAAATCCTGACATGTTGACATTTGGTATAACTTTGGAAGCTCACTTCTGTAGTCCCTCCCTCAACAAACGTAGGCTCTGTTGGTTGGTCGATTGTTTTTTGCCGTTTCTTACTCATAGAAATAATTATAAAATGGAGATTTGTTGTGAACTCTTGTGAAATCTGTCATTTTTGGGAAGCTTATTTTTGCAGCCCTCCCCTCAAATTAAGCAGGCTGTATCGATTGGTACAGTCGCTTTCCCTCGGTACTATGTTATGTATTTTAACAATTCTTATTCGTGGAAATTGTTTTGAACTTGAGATTTTTATCAAAGTAATTTATTTTATTTTGGATGCATAAAAAACGATCTTACAGAAGCCACTGGTCCTTTTAAGCAGAAAAAAGTTTTTCCATCATTTAAAATGTTATGTATCATTGCGTCTTCTGAGCTATCGTAGCCGAAAAGTCAACAAACCGACGATGAGGATAAAATCAAGGATTAATAAGAAAAAATGAAAGATTTTTATCGCAAAACGGCATGAGATCAATGATAGCCAAAGACTCAGTAGATACTTCAGACCGTATTTCAAAGTCCTTACTTAAAAAAGGGGAACAAGAGAATATGGCGAAAAAAACTGCCTACGTAAAAGAACAAGAAAAGCTAAGAGATTTAAAAGTAAATAATTAAAAACGAAGGCTAATAAACCAAGAAAATTCGGAAATTGGTTTAAATTAGTAAGCTTACAAATTTCCAAAGGAGTCGACCGACCTTATTCCTGGGTAGAAAATTATGAAATTACGAAAATTATTATAGAAATTAAATAATTTATATTATTATATTTAGAATCTATAATTGTTATTAATTTAGAAATTATATAAGTTATATAATAATTCCTGGGTAGAAATTATAGAAAAGTATGTCTTTCTTAGAAATAATCTAAAACCGCTAACAAAATTGAAATTTTGGAAACAATTTTAATGTTAATTGGTAATTTTGAAGCCATCATTTCAAAAAAATTAACCAGGGTCCTTCTTCTTGCATTAACTCAAAAAGTGGATTAAGTGAAGGGCAAATTGATAAAATAAGCATTAATAGCCATATGCCTTGAGTGAGTATAGCAAGGAGATGCCTCATCTCTCCTCATTGAATTTTTATTTAATATCTCATTCTACTTAAACTAATAAGGAGACACGAAACGGGTCCAAATTATCCAACAGCCTTCGTTGATATGAAATGGACTCTTCAAGTTGATGGGTACCAAAATCTGTGCTTTCCTGAGTTGTGATTATTAGGTCCAGGAAGGCTGTCAAGGAGTCAATTGACCTTATTCGCTTATTGACCCTACACAAAACTAGCGTCAATAACAGTCTAGTTTGACCCTCTTTCCCATTTCGTCACCATTATCAACAGTTTCCAAATATTTATAGTAAAATTTCACAACCTGTGAGAAAAAAATGAGAAGGGGAATAGTTGTTTTCTTTTAGGAAACATTTATTATTCTGCTTTGTACGTTTGATATTTTTTTGGTCGTATAATTTTATTACAAAGGTTGTGTAGTCAGTAGTAGGGGGGCGGGGGGGATGTTGAAAGTACTAATAGTGGTTAGTCTGCATATGGGCGCTGGACTGGACTGGGTGGGCAATAGAAGAGCCAACGCGACCTTTAGTTTAGACAAAATCACAAACTAAACAAATCCTATTAATTAATTAAATTAAAAAAAAGTTAATTACCTGAAGAAGAAATAATTTGGGAAAAGGTACAGTAAGAAAAAAGAAGAACGATAAAACGAACAACAGTGGGAGGGGGGGCAGGAGGCACTCTTAAGGTGGAAAAGGAGAGAGTCATGACAGGTCTCTATTTTGTCTAGGGTGATCGAATATGTCAATTTTTTCGGGGTTCTTAAGGAACGAATGAGTGGATACTATATTACGGAGTAGTTTTGTGAAGATAAAGAATTTGAGAAGGTTGATTCGTTTGGTTGTGGTGTATTAACTGGACCCCAGTGCCGCGCCGATGAGGGAAGACTGGCGGTGGCGGGGCCAAAACAGTGCACCGCCGGCGCGATCAATGTTGACCGCAAACATTAATGTTTTTATCAGTCTTTCTCAAATTACAGCTTAAATTTACAACAGATTCGAGCCTATTCATGAAATCAAAACTTCACAAGTCGCTGGCTGGAAACTGGTCTTATTCGTTATTCATCAAGAGAAGTAGAAATCTGGTAGAAACGAAATGGTTGTGCCATTTCAGAACCCTTGCATAATAGTTGAAGTATCTATTAGCTATGTATTCTTAACATAAATAATTATCAAAATTAGTAGCTTTTTTTTTCTTCGAGCATTACTGTATGCAAAACTTCAAATACCGTATCCCAAAATTCGTCAGTTATCTGGGTAAAAACTTTGAATATAAGTTTGAACTTAGAAGCTTAATTTTTTCATAATGCCCTTTGCCTATATCTGTTTTGTCATCTTTAAAACATTTGAAATGGGCGACTTTGATATTGTTTTTTTTTTTTTTTTTTGATTCCTAAAAAACCTTCCTTATATTAAAAACTGGTTTTTAATAACAATTTTAAAAAAATACATTTTCAAGTTTTTTTTGGGCTTCTTTATAGAATATATGTCATGTAGGCTAAGGCTGAACTGCTGCTTTTTTTATTGCTTTTGGCTGCTCTTTTGGATATTATTCATTTTTTTTCTTTTGGGGATTCATTCCAAATTATAAGCTCATAAATACCTAATATCAGTTAAATTATAAACTGCATCTAAAAGGAGTAAATTTATCAAATTGAAAAATACATGATGAACACTTCACATGAGAACACTTCAATTACGATGGAACAAAAAACACTTAATGGTTTATTCGGTATGAAAAAAAATGAAGTGCCAGCTATTTTCTTAGGTAAAAAATGAAAAGCTCATTCATTTTAAATGTAATTAAATGAAATAATATGCAGACTGAAGTAGCTCCAGGAGGATGTTGAGATTTTCTTCCTAGTTCGTCACTTTTAATCCAAGCAAAATGTTAGGAGACTTGATATCAGTCATTGAGTTTAAGCTTTGATTTCCAAATGCTCACAAAAATTACTAAATTTAAGGAAGTCGCAACAATAAGCCGCCTTTGGTCAAAATACTCAAAGACTCGTCTTTGATCCTCACCCAGGCTCAAAGCTTCTGCTATGGTGATTTCCATGGAAATCTCCAAAGAGTTTCTTTTTAAAATAGCTTTAAAGCGTAGTTAGGGGTATTTAGCCTTTTTTGCTTTTCTTCAAAGCTTTGAAAAAAGTATTGTAATATTCCAAATGTTACATTTGTTATATTTGTGCATATTTTTGGTCATCATTTGTGGGGTGATCGAATTTTTAAACCACTGTAGATACGTAAGAACGTTGCAACATCTAGTACCCTGAGGTCATAAGACTGTCAAAGACTCCTCCTTGAACCTCCCAAATTGAAAGCTTTTATTATGACTTTTATTAATATAACTTGGGCACTGGACCAAGGGCGCCATTGTCACTCGAGCGCAACGTTATGTGGGGATGTCGATATCGCTTTCGTCACATTAATTCGTTTTAGTGTGAATCTGCCTGGTACTTATGAATGAATGTTTTCAAAATAAACCCGTTTCATCAATAAGAAAAGAAAAACAGGTTGGACGCATGTGTTCCTTTCCTTTTGGACGATAAAACTATACAAGTGTTGTATCAGGTATAATTCACGAAAATCTTGTTAACTTTTGTCAACTTTTCAACTTCTGGATGTCTCTGCTTTCAATTAAAAAAAAATCAAAGTACTATCGATTACGTGTAATAACTCCCTATACCCCCCCCCCTCTCTGGATACCATCTTGATAGGATACCGTCTCTGCTTTAAATAAAAAAAATAATTAACTTATTGGCATCCCTGCTTTAAAAAAAAAAATTCCTGGCATTATCATTTAAATATGATAGCTGCCTACGCCCCCCCCCTCTGGATACCATCTTGATAGGATGCCGTCTCTGCTTTAAATTAAAAAAAAAATTGGCATCCCTGCTTTCAATAAAAAATTTCGAGATATTATCATTTAAATGTAATACCTCCCTACCCCCCCTCCTACTCTGGATACACCTTGATAGGATACCGTCTCAGCTTTACATTTAAAAAATAATTTACTTAATAATTAACTAGGTCACTATATGGTTCAAACAAACACGCAAAATAACGTTAAACCATTTATTTCAAATAAATATAGGCTGAAAGATAGAATTCAAATTGAGGCATCATTTCGGCAAATATCAGTTCTAAGGAAGAAAATATTAAAATTATGTATTGACCTGTGATGGTGGAATAGAAATTTTTTTCATTGTTATTATTATTTTTTTTCGTTTATATTTGTTACCCATGTTGGGATAGCCTTCCGTGCCTCACTTGTCCAGCGTTTGTTTTCTTTATGTTTGTTATGTTTTTTTTTCTTTAACCAGGTTTTTTTTTTCTTTCTCTCTTTTGTTATGATGAGAAAATGTTTTTTTTGTTTTGTTTTTTTTGTTTTTTACCCAATTTTACGAGCTTTGCTCTCTGTTGGGGGTATATGTTTTTTGTTATGTTGAATTAATCAAATAAACAGTAAACAGCTTAGTGTTCCTTGAAAAAAAAAATTTAGGGTATGAGTAAAGGGGTACAATGACAACAACAAAAATGTCAAAATTATTCAGATTTACCTCAAATTATTGGAAAACTGAGTTATAGATTCGTCGTGGCATTCAATAAGATCCAAAGAATCTAATAAAAAGAGAGCACACACAAAAGCCAAATTAGGCCAGTAGTCTATGAGAAATCGCAAAATATCCAAGACAATGAACAAGTCCCAATGGGGGCCCTGGGTCAAATATATCAAAATATTTCAAAGGTTTCCCGGGGAATTTAATATCATTTTCTTCCATCTCCACTTTAAATGAAAAAAAATAATCACCTTTTTGGCATGCCTGCTTTGAATAAGAAAAATGAGGTGTTATCATTTTAAAATGATAGCCCCCTATCCCCCCCCCCCTATAGGCAGTAATTTAAAAAAATTATGAATCATATTTCTGGGGTAACTTCCGTTTCAATCTTTAATTCCCCAACTTTGTATATAGCTTAGTCTATAGCATAATTTTATCTCAATAGAACGTTTTTTTTGGGGGGGGGGGGTAGGATTTTTTTCAGAAGGACGATTTTATTTTCTTTAATCTATCAGGTGTTCAACAGTTTAGTATTAAACATTAGGAAAATCCTATCTAAAAAGAGCAAAATTCAGCTGTAGAAACAATCTGTCGGCTATCAATTTCAAAATCCAACTGAAGGCTGAAGCTGTATAGTAGTGAATGCGTTCTATAATTCTATTCAACTTGAAAATCAAATTCTTGACTACAAATAGCAATTGGGAAACTGCATTCGACATGATTTAAGCTCATTTCATAAAGACGATACTTTTTTTTCGACATATGAAGAACTGTGTATATTGCAATATTTGCAATTGCATATTGTATCTTTCTGGTTTTTATGCAAAGTAACAAAAGAGTCGAAAATTAACGAACAAGAGAGTAGTGAAGAATTATGGTATGCAAAGTAATATTTGGCAGGGAAAGTCACTGGTGATAAATCGCTTGGGGTGGCACCGTGATTTTCGGGGATTCGGGGAACCAAATTTTTTTTCGGGGTGACGTATAGATTTTTGGGGAAATACCCGAAAATTCGGGGATAGTGCAAGCCCTGCTTGATTTCTAATCAGGAAAATGGAAATACTAAACCACACGAGAAGGAAAAGCTCCAACTTTGCGGTTGACGCAATAAAGAATTGCCGCAAAATTAATTTTAAGTCAGCCGAACGACGCCACCTCTGCCGGTGGCAGGGCGCCGGTGGCGTAGCGACACTTCGGTGGTGGTCGAACAGGCCTCTCGTTGGCGGCGTTCGGTCGATCCGCCGGCGCGGCGCCGGGGTTTAGTATTAACACCATTATTTCTTGCTTAATTGTTAATTGGAAGTGAGGGTATGTTTTTTTGCTTATATCCTTTCTTAAAATACGAAAAAAAATCATATGAACAAAATTAAATAAAATGTGTCTCATTTGAATTTCATTTTTGTTCTTGCTATTGTTTTTAGCTGTTATGTCTACCTAGTGCGGGCTTGAAACTTTAAGGAAGTAAAACTTAGTATTAACCCGTCCTGTTGCAGCTTTTAGTGTTAATAAATATCATTAACCATAAGTAGCCTAAGGGTTGGTTTTAAACGACGTTCCTGTCATCTGCAACCATAGAAAAAACCTTTTCGGTCTCTACCAAATTTAGTAGGGATTAGCAGCTTAAGATGACTTTTGGCACACCTTCAGAGAATTTAAGTCCGATCCAATGGGGTTGGACAGATAGTTTGTTAAAGAGCTATACTCGATGGATTTCTTTATTTTTCTGCGCATGTATCTATAGAGTAAAAAGTAATAGTCTCTTTAAGCTTTTTCTAAGGCAATGATACACTGATTTGAAACATTTTACTACGTTTTTTGGCTAAAAGTTACAAACATGACGATTTTTCTTGGTCTTAACGGCTACGCTGGGTTTCATCGTCTCAAGCGAAATTTGATGACCTCCCCCTTTTTTAAGCTAACCAAGCAAAAATAAGATTTTGCCTTTAGACAAGTCGGAAACGATTTTGTTTTTGATCTTGTCGTAAAAACTGCAGAGTCGGGCGACCAACCTCTCTCCTGGCTTCTGCTTAATAGTGTAACTTGAGTGCCAGTTAAAAGCCCTAAATACAGAAGTATTATTTGTAAGAGAAAATCTGTCTCTCAAATGAAGATTGTTTTCTCCCAAGATTTGCCAAATCATGTCACTAACCTATGAAAACTTTTCTTTTACACGGTTTATAGTTATGCAGTCATAATTTATCAACATTACGCAACGTTTCACAGTCTTTCTATGATTTTCAGGCAGTAATTCTTGGGTTTCTTCCATGTTCGAAGTCATTTAGTTTGAATAATGTCACTTTTACAGGAGAGAGCCTTGCTTGGTAACCCCGACATAGTTATAGCAACTCCAGGTCGTCTGATTGATCATTTGCAAAATACTCCTAGCTTTACTCTTGATTCTGTTGAAATTCTTATATTGGACGAAGCTGATAGAATGTTGGACGAATTTTTTGGTGATCAAGTTAAGGAAATCGTCAAACAGTGCCCTAAAAAACGTCAAACAATGCTGTTTTCTGCCACTATGACGGAGAAAGTTATTGACTTGGCAATGGTGTCTCTGAAGAAGCCTCTCAAAATATTTGTCAATAATAACAAAGACGTGGCGTTTAATCTGCGACAGGAATTTATCAGGTATTTTCTTCTGCTTTGTTTTTTTTTTTTTTTTTTTTTTGTAATTCTTGCTAGCTACCGCTGATCAAAACAAAAAGTACACCGTTAGAACCGCCTTGTCTGAAACCCCTATATAGGAAACTTTCTGCTCCTTGGCTTGAACAGCAAGGGCGATATATTGGCTTGAAAATCAAGAAAAGTGGCAGTTACTACAGCATTCTGCCTAAACGGCATCTTTTTTTTCCGGGTTGTAGCGGTAGCTAACAACCTACTTAATCATCCAACATGATTGACAAAAGATGATAAGAGATAGGAAAATAAACAATTATCGAAATCGTTGCCACAGAGTGTGTTGGAGGCGGTAAAAGACGTGATAAAAATGTGTGAAAAATTATCCTATAAGATTGAGGAACAATTAAATTTTTCGTTTCCTCTATAATTTTTAATGGAGGGTGCTCCTTGAAAACATAGTGTCCAACCTTTTAAGGTGGAACAAACACTTTTCATCTCTGCTTAATGGTTGATTTGCCACGCTATGACTTGAAATTATAGAAACAAACAAGGATTATGGCAATGCATGATTTTGATGTTTCAGAGGGTTAGGCATTGAAACATTCCTGGTTGCTATTGAGTTACATAACTACGCAAATAGCCAAAATATAACAGCTGGGAAATGTTGTGAAAGAAGCCGTTTTGTATCTATGACGTCATGTGAAATTACACATTATTTTAAATGAATCTGAACAGTTAAAATAAAATGCAAGGATATATGCTTCATATAATAATGCACTAAAATGAAGCGCTGCTAGATCTGCCACTAGAAGGCATATCCGGGTTGCAGCGGTAGCTAGCAACCTAGTAAGAGACGATCACGTCCAATTTTAAGAAATATAAAAACCCATAACTCCGAAAAAAAGAGTCATTTCAAAAAAAAGTACACCATTAGAACCGCCTTGTCCGAAACCCCTGTATAGGAAACTTTCTGTCCCTTGGCTTGAACAGCAAGGGAAACATATTGGCTTGAAAATCAAGAAAAGTGGCAGCTACTACAGCATTCTGCCTATACGGCATCTTTTTTTTTTTTTTTTTTTTCACAGATAGTTTGGCACTGGAACATCGTAGAGAGTTGTTCAATGGTTATAATAAAGAACGACCTCTCGCCTATACTAAATTTTATAGGCAACTTAACTATAGTATAGGCTAGTAATGTTTACATAAAGAACCGATATAGTTTATCATAAGCAACCTAGCTAGCTAGCTAGCTACCTAGTAAGAGAAATGAAATTTCTGAAGGAAACATGCTAATCAAATTTCTGAAGGAAACATGCTAATCAAATTTCTGAAGGAATCATGCTAAACAAATAAAAGTAGTACCATAAGATTCCTTATTTTTCGCTCTTTTCAAACATCATGACTGTTTTTCGGACAATGCACAACCCAACATCATCCCTCCCCCAACCTCTTAGTGGTCCCAGATAATGTCTTAATATTATATTTCTCCATTAATTGAAACCCATGATACCTCATAGGTTCTTTTTTAAAACGGGTCTCTGCAGTCCCAACTCAAGGAAACTTGGTTCCGCCTGAGTTAGAACAATAGAACCGTGAATACAAAATATTGGACGTCATTAAAAACAGATGAATAACAATGAAAAAAAAATGATAATCTTATAATTAGAAACATGCTGTAAATTATAAAGTAAGAATTCCACTGGTTTACAACTTTCTTCTGGCTTTTGTATATTCCTAAGGCTATATTCTAAGGACCCTCAGGGGGGGGGGAAATGATGCAGTGTCAGAAGAGCGATGATGAAATTTGAAAATAGCATAAAGAAAAGAATCTAATGTTACTACTTTTATTTGTTTAGTATGTTTCCTTGAGAAATAGCCAACCGCTGAATATTCACCAAAGATTGTAAATTTGATTGAACAGAAATAACTTGAACATGGTCGTAACTAAAATCTGGAATTTATGTCTAATTGGAAGCGAAGTTATCTTATGTATTCCTAGAAAATTACTTTTTCTAAAAGGCAGCCATTTTAATTTATATAGGTAATTTTAGATCCGTGTCTAACGAAAAGTACCTATAGTACGTGGAAGCTGTTATTTACTTCAAACCAATTTCACTGCCCAGAGAAGAGAATTTTTTTAACTCTGATCTGAATCTGATGGATTTGCACGATGCTTTTGACCATATAAGGGCTCCTTCAAATGTGTCGTTTCGCTCCTAAGGTCTTTTGTAGTTTTACAAAAAAATATACATCCCATATACCCTTAATTAAACCGAATTCTGCATAAAGAATTAAAATCAACCCGTAGTAGCTTTTATCAAATCAGTTTTCTTTTTCGTTCAATTAACTATATTTTCATGCGTATACTCGGGACTCGTCAAATTGGAGTGGTTAATGCTGCTGACAGGCTTCTTGGCACGAAATTGTTGAGTTGTTCCAGGCAAGTCAGGTATACCGGTTTTGCAAAAATAAGCAGAATTATGAGGACGCTTTCTTCCTTGATCCTGCAAGGTTAAATTCAACAAATCGCACTTTTTGTAATTAAGGAGTGTATAGTCTAATCTTGGTTTCTCCCAATTCGGCTGGCACATAAGGTGATAGCAATACCTCCCCGGAGTGACTCCTGCAGAGCTTGCTGGCACAGGCCTTCGACAGCTGTTCGCACCAGTGTGGCATCCCTCTTTAGGCAGCGGCAAAGTGTCGCTCTCTGCCGTCCACGTCTTCTAATGCCGGGGCAACCCAGTACCAGATATCATGGGGGAGCCTGACATTGCCCCTACGGACACTGTAGTACCAGTACCGCTATCTACTACTTAGGATTTTCTGAACTATCAACGTTTGTTTTATTTTTTGTTGTATGTACGTATTCGTAATTCTTTCAGACCAGTTGATTTGTAGGATGGACAGGACGCAGTTATTTTCGAAACTTTGTAATCTTTTCTGAAACTGTTTTGTCAATGCCCCTGCCTTGTACCCGTACATGAGTAATAAAAAGGGCATAGATATTAAAGAGTCCTAGCTGGAGCTTTAACGACTATGCAAAGTTATTCTAGACTTGGTATTTTGCGTTATAAACCTGGCCTGTATAAGCAAGGCCTGTTGTGTTTTACTTTGTTGACGTTATGCATTCAAATTAATAATAAAAATCTTTTCATTCATTACTTTAATTATTGCTTGTTTTTATTTCACTTGCACTCTGCCGTACCTTTCAGATTTTACAGCAATAGCTAAGGGGTAGCTATAAGAAAATAAATTTCTAATTATGCCCAATTCTTTCTTTTTTGTTATAGGGGGTGGGTCTAAAAGTGAATGATTTTGCCATATTCTAAAAGGTAGCCATTTTAATTTATATAGGTATTTTAGATTCGTGTGTAACGAAAAGTACCTATAGTACGTGGAAGCTGTTATTTATTTCAAACACAATTTCGCTGCCCAGAGAAGAGAATTTTTTTTAACTCTGATCTGAATCTGATGGATTTGCACGATGGCTTTGACCATATAAGGGCTCCTTCACATGCGTCGTTTTTGGTCCTTGGGCCGTTTGTAGCTTAACAGAAAATATACATCCCATATACGCTTAATTAAACCGAACTCTGCATAAAGAATTAAAATCAACCCGTAGTAGCTTTTATCAAATCAGTTTTCCTTATAGTTTAATTAACTAAAAGAAAAAGACGAAAAATCCCTTTTTGCAATCAGTAGCTGTGATGTGTCTTCCTTTTTTGCCTACTGCTAGGAGGTTAGTGCAAGGTCGTAGAGATAGTAAATGGTTCATTTGACGACTCAAATGGCGTTGCTGAAATTTCTTTTTTTCCTTGTGAGATGCAGGTATATAATTAAATGCCTGTCTTTTAAACTTATATTTCAATAATCATTTTTATCCCTTAAAAGGATCCGACCGGAACATGAGGGTGACAGAGAAGCTATCCTTGCTGCACTGGTGTGTCGAACATTCCAGGATCATGTTATGATTTTTGTTCAGACGAAGAAGCAGTGCCATAGACTTCAAATTCAACTTGGTGTTCTTGGTCTCAAGGTAAGAAGTATTCATTTGTAGGACCTGTATATAATCAACTTCCTTCCTTTCCTTTTTCTTTTTTTGATTGCTTTTTAGCAAAGATTGAAACTGTCACCTTACCAAAAATAATCAATCGCCTTTACCATTTTGGATTGCTATTAACCTTCTTTGCTCATATTATTTCTTAATGTTATAATTTTATTTGAAATACAGTTTTTGTGGAAATTAGCCCTCCCAAGCTAAAACGCAGCAGTATTTCTTTTTTTTTGCTCTCAAGGTTTGTTCCCTGTTTTGGCTTATTATTTTCTATGGTTTCTACGTTTTAACGTAAGACAATAATTTTACTGTCGTTAACTACTGTGATTCAGCTTCGTCCATCTACCGCTTTACATTCTTGAAATTTCCTTTGCGTATTTTATTTTTTGTTGTTGGTTTTTTAGATTGAAAATGCTTTGGGACCTTGTGATAAAGTTTTCTTTTTAGCAAGTATAGATTTGTTTCAAAGAAAAACTATAAGTAATATCGTAATTGTGGTTCGTTGAATAGATAGAACAGAAACAAATGAATCCGGTGATTTGATTATCTTGTCTCTTTGGTCCCCACAAAAGCTATAGACTTTGCGGCACAAAACGCTTTTTTTTCAGAAAATTTTTGAAGTGTTTTTTTTTTCAGAAATCTTCCTCTTCTGTTTTTCTGTTTCTGTTTTACTTGACTCCTTTTTTCCCTTCTGTTTCTTCCTCTTCTGTTTCTGTTTTCTGTTTAACTTGACTCCTTTTTTGCCTTCTCATCGAAGCCTTTTACTTCGTTCTTACGATGAGACATTCAGTATGGTCGGGAACCTTCGTTGCTAACTTTTTTCTTAAATAATTTAATTTGTTTTCAAGTAAAATTTAAATAGAAATTACCATCCCAGGCCAAAAATCAATTGCCTGCTCTCATTTTTTGTTGTTGTTAGTTCCCTGTACAAATTTTTTGCATTTTATTTCCAGCAGTTCTATGGTTTCAATGTTTAAATGCTAGACAACAATCTTGTTATCATTACGTACTGAGACTCAGTTTCACCATCTACTGCATTACATTTTTTGAACTTGCTCTTCTTTTTTTTGTTAGGTTAAAAAAAAATGCACAAGTGAAAAAAGGAACATTTTTCAATTTTTTTTTTTTTTTAGCAAGTATAGACCTAAGATATTGTCTTGGTAATAAAGAAATTGCGGTTATTGAATGGATAGAACTGAAACTGGTGAATCCAGTGGCATAAGTATTTTGTCCTTTCAGTGCAAGTATCAGTGCGATCTAAAGCTGTAGGCTTTGCAGGACAAAATGCCAGAGATCAATTTTTTGGTGTGGTATGCTCTCTTTTTTTTCTCAAAAGTACAGTAGACCTTTTAACTTTCGTCTAGTTGGGACCTTTTTCTATAATAATGACCACTGGCTCGATACGATCAACCGTGGAGAAAAAACAAATACGCTTGCGTGACCATCCTTTTCGGGAAAACGTGGGTTGTTTTGTGTGTGTGTGTGGATACTACTAACTTGAGCATGTGGATGTGGATACTACTGACAAATGATACCTATTTATTAAGAGTATTTGTGGGAGAAATCAGGCGTTTCCACTTAGCAAGGCATCGAAGACCTACTGACATCGAAGATCTTGGAGACCTTTTTGAACCATGTTGAACTATCTTCTGATAGCTACTCTGGAAACGCAAACCATCGGGCTGATCATCTGGGACCAAACTTTCTAAACTCCCCTTTAGGTTCAAGGTCTGACGTGTCCAGATTCCACCAGTTCTTCCTCTGTCCTTCCTGTCCTCGCAAGGCATCGATTATCTTGGAGACCTCTTTAGACCATTTTGAGCTATTTTCTACTAGCTATTCTGTAAATGCGAGTCATTGGGCTGAACATATGGGGTCAAACTTTCTCCCCCCCCCCCCGGTACGCTCCAGTTCTGACTTTCCCAGGTTCTCCTAGTCCCTCCTCTGTCCTTCTTGGTGTCTATTCTAGAAGCTGATCTCAGCGGCATCTAATTATGTAATTTTATAACTTTGACTGGAATGGCTACTTCTGCTTAATGTACCCCTCTTAGAAGTGAAAAATCTTATTAAAAAAACAAAAGAAAAATGTAGATTATGGAATAATATAATATACGACCATCTATAGGACGTTATAGAATATGTGCCAAAGATTTTTACTTGATTTCATTTTGGCTCTTTTCGGGCTAAAATTGTATTGCGTCACAACAGAATCTGCCAATTATTTGCAGTGCAGTCTGTTTTACCATGTAAAAAGGGCACTAGAACTGCCTTTTACCGTCTGAATGAATCTTCAGCCAATGTTTGAGTGTTAGCATCCTTAAAAAAAGTGGAAAAACAAAAGAGCAAACACGTATCCCTTACCATCCTTCTTGGTAAACACGAAGTATACTATGTTTATAAATAGAGGCAGAAACCATTTGCTTCAAAGTTCCCTAATATGCTGCATTTGAAGGTGTGATTTTCATCAAGATTGCGTCCCTTTTTGGGGGTTTAGCACTTTCGGAAATTATGAAACTTCTCTAACGCTATAAACTTTTAATTGAACACTAAGCTCAGTGAACTTTACACATTTAAGATCCATTAGGGCATTTAGAGGAAGTTTTAAAAAGCTAGATTTTTCCGAAGCTTTTTTTAATTTATGTCTTAGAAATCTAATATTGGCGCGGATCGCTCTTTACTTACAGTTTATTACCGTAAGCTGTTTGATAATGTTAATTATTCTTCTAGAAGATGGGCCAATCCCGTCTTCTAAGCCAAAAATTGTATTAAAACAACTTAGTTTTTTGTAATAATGAAATGAAAGGCCCTCTGAACAGTTTTCAAGATTATTTTTCTGATTAGAAGACGCACCTATGTGTCATTACCGCATTACCCTCCATCATTACCGCAGGATTTTTGCAACCATCTAGTGAAATCCTTAAATATTATAATAAAAAATCCCTTAGGCTGTTTGGTTTTACAACTAGAATATCACATATGATAGCCAGATCCTTAATCAGATCAAATTAAGGCTAAGCGAGATAATAGTTACCATATCCTGAATCAGCTGGAAATGGCAGTTTTTTCTCACAAGCCAGTTTTTTTTAACGCATGTTTTGTTGATGGTAACGATGTTGTCGGCAAATACTGTTTTTAAAAGAACAGTCAATTTCCTCATTATTTTTCCGTTTATTTCTAAATCATTCAATGTTACAGAACGCTAATAGTATTTTTCTATTCATTTTCTTTTTCCTTTTTTGTTTATGTTTTCTTAATTTCTTTATTCCCTTCTTATTATTTTTCATTTTATTTCGAAGTCATTCAATATTGCAGAACAGTAATGGTATTTCCCTTTTGTTTTTATTGCCTTTTTTATTCTTTTTTTACTTTAATTTCCTTCATCTCCTCTTCATTGTTTTTTTTTTCATTTTTAGATTATTTAATAATACAGAACATTAATGGCTATTTTTCCTTTCATTTTTGTTTCATTTTTTCCTTAATTTTCTTTTTATTATTTTTACTTTTTTCTAATTTATTCAGTATTCCTCAATATTAATAGTATTTTTACTATTATTTTAATTTCCTTTTTTTATTAGTTTCTTTTTTATTATTTTTACTTTTATTTCGAAGTCATTTAATTCTAAGTCATTTAATTAATGGTATTTTTCATTCTATTTTTAATTCCTTTTCTTTGTCTCTTTTTTTCGTTACGTTTCTTTATTTTCTTTTTTTTCAGTCATTAAATTTAAAAGAACATAAATGCTATATTTTCCCTCAAGTATTTTGGAATACAAACAAATTGCCAAAATTTTTAGCTTTATACCTTTATCAGACAGGCAGTTTTTTTGTTTTTTTAATTCGATATCGGGCCGAAGATTCATAAATAAAATTATAGAGCCCAATAAATTAAGTAGATGGCATAGCAATGTAATTTGCAATGCAATCTATTTTGAGAGAATCCAAGCTTTTCCATTTTTTCAGATTTTAGAATTATATCGACAGTTCAAAAATCAAAAGTGAGAGTTTTCTGGTCTATTCCACTTACAAACCGAATTTTGAAATCGCAATCTGGATTGTAATTCTGCCATTACACTGATATTCCTGACCATTAAAATACTATTCCACTGACAACCGTGAGTCCATATCGATCGTGAGCCCATAATCTAGATTGTGAATTCGGTTTTAAATTTCAAATCTACGTACAAAAAAGATTATGGATTTCGCCCAGTCACGTGTCGGGTTTGTAAACATTTGTTGTTCCATAGTTTGCAGTTCGACGATCTAGTTTTATTAATAGATTTTATTATTTCTTTTCTTCCACTGATAATTCACAATCTTGTTTCAATAATCTGTTTATCAGTGGAAAACGCCTCTATTCATAAATAAAAGTCCTTAAGCATAATCGGTGTGGTATTTTATAGGTGGCGGAATTGCATGGGAACCTTTCGCAGCCCCAGCGTCTTGATGCTTTAAAAAAATTTAAAGAAGAAGATGTGGATATCCTCATTTCAACAGATGTCGCTGCGCGTGGTCTAGATATTCCTGGTGTAAAAACGGTATGTAATAGTCTGTTCGTGTTTATTACGTAATTTGAAAGATGTTTACTCGGCAAAAATATTAATGCCCTCAAAATATTATTTCTTATTGATTCTTTCTTATTCTTTCTTAAATATTCTTTCGTGTTTGACTTAAACTTTATGAATCATTGACGTCAGTTATGCTGAATCTTACATAGCAAATGCGGATTAGAAATAGACAAAATATAATGAATTGCTGTGAAAGTAGTTCTTATCACCTCTATCTGGAGTTATTTTAGCATTTCAGAAAAAGTACAGGGTCTTTTATATCTCTTTTGCAGAAACAAATTTAATTTTATTTTATTCGCTGTAGTGGTAAAATCATTAGGGTGTTGGATATCCAGCTATTTGTGGCATCATTCATACCCGAAAGTGTTCTTCTAAAATCAAATAAGGCCCTAAATGAATTTTCTCGAGGTCGTAACCTATCTAGACTATTTTTCACACCGGAAAACGAACAATTATCTTATTACGAAAAATCTTATTAAACGAACAATAATCGCTGAGCGAAGCAGGGTCCCCTAGTGTACAAATAATTATTGCAATTTTTCTGTTGCAATGCGTAGCATTTAATGCGAAGCGATTAATAATACGAGACTCACTTAACAGCTGTCAAAGGGGACTGTTTTTCTCTAAAAGCTAAGAATCAACTGGTTTGTCAACAAACAAATAGCCTTTTTAAACTCTTCTTACTAACGTTCATATTTTTCAACCTTCAGGGGTCTCTAATATCAGTCAGCAGACATTTCAGAGGCTGGGGTGGGGGGGATGAATTTGCCCAAAGTCGTAACCTATTTGGAACATAATCTTATTAAATGAGAAATAATCGTCGAACGAAGCTTGGTATACAAATGGTTATTGTAATTTTTCTTCTGCATTGCGTGGCATTGTGGCAGTAATACCCAGCCACGATGCTTGGAAGAGGATTTGATACCTTAAAGGATCACTCTATCTTGTCCATTAAAAACTCTTAGTTTTTGTGCCCAAACTGTTTAGAATTGATTGGGCGGTCTTATTATAGTTCTTAGAGCTTGGATAACAGATCCAAATAAATGACAGAAAATTAAAAGGGGACAGCTTCTTCCCAGAAATTTTGTAAAACTGTGTAACTTCTCCCGTTTTATGCCAGAGATAGAGATATTCTGTTTTAATGAAACTTACATCATTAGAAGTTAGAATTTTAGTTTGTCGATTAAACAGAGCAAAATTTTCTTTTGAAGTTCAGGAAAGGTGAGTCCCTAAAATGCTCAAGCATACCTGCTAGGAAAACGCTAAAAATAAGTTCTAAAGAAATATCATTTTAGCAATTTGGTAGATTTGGCAGTTCCCTCTGGTGCTACCTGCTTTGATTGAAACCCTTCCCGTCACAGGGGGCGTGAATTTCATTTTGCGTTCAATCAAATTTCGTAGTCAAACCACATCTTCTCAATAGCTCTCGATGTAAGTTTCTCGATAAAGAGGTACCTCTTTATGGTTTGTGTTTTCGTGTTTTTTCTGAAGTTCAGGAAAGGACAGTCCCTAAATATGCTCAATTATACCTGCTAGGAAAACGCTAAAAATCCGTTCAAAGGAAATATCGCTTGAGCAGTTTGTCAGATTTGCCAATTTCCTCATGTACTACCCGCTTTGATAGGAATCCTTACCGTCACAGGGGATGTAAAATTTCATTGTGCGTCCAATCGATTTTCATAGTCAAACCACATCTTTTCAATAGCTCTCGATGTAAGTTTCTCGATAAAGAGGTACCTCTTTATGGTTTGTGTTTTCGTGTTTTTTCTGAAGTTCTGTATAGGACAGTCCATAAAAATGCTCAATTATACCTGCTAGGAAAACGCTAAAAATCAGTTCAAAGGAAATATCGTTTGAGCAGTTTCTCAGATTTGCCAGTTCCCTCATGTACTACCCGCTTTGATAGAAATCCTTTCCGTTACAGGGGACGTAAAATTTCATTTTGCGTTCAATCAAATTTCGTAGTCAAACCACATCTTCTCAATAGCTCTCGATGTAAGTTTCTCGATAAAGAGGTACCTCTTTATGGTTTGTGTTTTTGTGTTTTTTCTGAAGTTCTGTATAGGACAGTCCATAAAAATTCTCAATTATACCTGCTAGGAAAACGCTAAAAATCAGTTCAAAGGAAATATCGTTTGAGCAGTTTCTCAGATTTGCCAGTTCCCTCATGTACTACCCGCTTTGATAGAAATCCTTTCCGTTACAGGGGACGTAAAATTTCATTTTGCGTTCAATCAAATTTCGTAGTCAAACCACATCTTCTCAATAGCTCTCGATGTAAGTTTCTCGATAAAGAGGTACCTCTTTATGGTTTGTGTTTTCGTGTTTTTTCTGAAGTTCTGTATAGGACAGTCCATAAAAATGCTCAATTATACCTGCTAGGAAAACGCTAAAAATCAGTTCAAAGGAAATATCGTTTGAGCAGTTTCTCAGATTTGCCAGTTCCCTCATGTACTACCCGCTTTGATAGAAATCCTTTCCGTTACAGGGGACGTAAAATTTCATTTTGCGTTCAATCAAATTTCGTAGTCAAACCACATCTTCTCAATAGCTCTCGATGTAAGTTTCTCGATAAAGAGGTACCTCTTTATGGTTTGTGTTTTCGTGTTTTTTCTGAAGTTCTGTATAGGACAGTCCATAAAAAATCTCAATTATACCTGCTAGGAAAACGCTAAAAATCAGTTCAAAGGAAATATCGTTTGAGCAGTTTCTCAGATTTGCCAGTTCCCTCATGTACTACCCGCTTTGATAGAAATCCTTTCCGTTACAGGGGACGTAAAATTTCATTTTGCGTTCAATCAAATTTCGTAGTCAAACCACATCTTCTCAATAGCTCTGATGTAAGTTTCTCGATAAAGAGGTACCTCTTTATGGTTTGTGTTTTTGTGTTTTTTCTGAAGTTCTGTATAGGACAGTCCATAAAAATGCTCAATTATACCTGCTAGGAAAACGCTAAAAATCAGTTCAAAGGAAATATCGTTTGAGCAGTTTCTCAGATTTGCCAGTTCCCTCATGTACTACCCGCTTTGATAGAAATCCTTTCCGTTACAGGGGACGTAAAATTTCATTTTGCGTTCAATCAAATTTCGTAGTCAAACCACATCTTCTCAATAGCTCTCGATGTAAGTTTCTCGATAAAGAGGTACCTCTTTATGGTTTGTGTTTTCGTGTTTTTTCTGAAGTTCTGTATAGGACAGTCCATAAAAATGCTCAATTATACCTGCTAGGAAAACGCTAAAAATCAGTTCAAAGGAAATATCGTTTGAGCAGTTTCTCAGATTTGCCAGTTCCCTCATGTACTACCCGCTTTGATAGAAATCCTTTCCGTTACAGGGGACGTAAAATTTCATTTTGCGTTCAATCAAATTTCGTAGTCAAACCACATCTTCTCAATAGCTCTCGATGTAAGTTTCTCGATAAAGAGGTACCTCTTTATGGTTTGTGTTTTCGTGTTTTTTCTGAAGTTCTGTATAGGACAGTCCATAAAAATGCTCAATTATACCTGCTAGGAAAACGCTAAAAATCAGTTCAAAGGAAATATCGTTTGAGCAGTTTCTCAGATTTGCCAGTTCCCTCATGTACTACCCGCTTTGATAGAAATCCTTTCCGTTACAGGGGACGTAAAATTTCATTTTGCGTTCAATCAAATTTCGTAGTCAAACCACATCTTCTCAATAGCTCTCGATGTAAGTTTCTCGATAAAGAGGTACCTCTTTATGGTTTGTGTTTTTGTGTTTTTTCTGAAGTTCTGTATAGGACAGTCCATAAAAATTCTCAATTATACCTGCTAGGAAAACGCTAAAAATCAGTTCAAAGGAAATATCGTTTGAGCAGTTTCTCAGATTTGCCAGTTCCCTCATGTACTACCCGCTTTGATAGAAATCCTTTCCGTTACAGGGGACGTAAAATTTCATTTTGCGTTCAATCAAATTTCGTAGTCAAACCACATCTTCTCAATAGCTCTCGATGTAAGTTTCTCGATAAAGAGGTACCTCTTTATGGTTTGTGTTTTCGTGTTTTTTCTGAAGTTCAGGAAAGGACAGTCCCTAAATATGCTCAATTATACCTGCTAGGAAAACGCTAAAAATCCGTTCAAAGGAAATATCGCTTGAGCAGTTTGTCAGATTTGCCAGTTCCCTCATGTACTACCCGCTTTGATAGAAATCCTTTCCGTTACAGGGGACGTAAAATTTCATTTTGCGTTCAATCAAATTTCGTAGTCAAACCACATCTTCTCAATAGCTCTCGATGTAAGTTTCTCGATAAAGAGGTACCTCTTTATGGTTTGTGTTTTCGTGTTTTTTCTGAAGTTCTGTATAGGACAGTCCATAAAAATGCTCAATTATACCTGCTAGGAAAACGCTAAAAATCAGTTCAAAGGAAATATCGTTTGAGCAGTTTTTCAGATTTGCCAGTTCTCTCATGTACTACCCACTTTGATAGAAATCCTTTCCGTCACAGGGGACGTAAAATTTCATTGTGCGTTCAATCAAATTCCATAGTCAAACCACATCTTCTCAATAGCTCTCGATGTAAGTTTCTCGATAAAGAGGTACCTCTTTATGGTTTGTGTTTTTGTGTTTTTTCTGAAGTTCTGTATAGGACAGTCCATAAAAATTCTCAATTATACCTGCTAGGAAAACGCTAAAAATCAGTTCAAAGGAAATATCGTTTGAGCAGTTTCTCAGATTTGCCAGTTCCCTCATGTACTACCCGCTTTGATAGAAATCCTTTCCGTTACAGGGGACGTAAAATTTCATTTTGCGTTCAATCAAATTTCGTAGTCAAACCACATCTTCTCAATAGCTCTCGATGTAAGTTTCTCGATAAAGAGGTACCTCTTATGGTTTGTGTTTTCGTGTTTTTTCTGAAGTTCTGTATAGGACAGTCCATAAAAATGCTCAATTATACCTGCTAGGAAAACGCTAAAAATCAGTTCAAAGGAAATATCGTTTGAGCAGTTTCTCAGATTTGCCAGTTCCCTCATGTACTACCCGCTTTGATAGAAATCCTTTCCGTTACAGGGGACGTAAAATTTCATTTTGCGTTCAATCAAATTTCGTAGTCAAACCACATCTTCTCAATAGCTCTCGATGTAAGTTTCTCGATAAAGAGGTACCTCTTTATGGTTTGTGTTTTCGTGTTTTTTCTGAAGTTCAGGAAAGGGCAGTCCCTAAAAATGCTCAATTATACCTGCTAAGAAAACGCTAAAAATCAGTTCAAAGGAAATATCGTTTGAGCAGTTTTTCAGATTTGCCAGTTCTCTCATGTACTACCCACTTTGATAGAAATCCTTTCCGTTACAGGGGACGTAAAATTTCATTTTGCGTTCAATCAAATTTCGTAGTCAAACCACATCTTCTCAATAGCTCTCGATGTAAGTTTCTCGATAAAGAGGTACCTCTTTATGGTTTGTGTTTTCGTGTTTTTTCTGAAGTTCTGTAAAGGACAGTCCCTAAAAATGCTCAATTATACCTGCTAGGAAAACGCTAAAAATCAGTTCAAAGGAAATATCGTTTGAGCAGTTTCTCAGATTTGCCAGTTCCCTCATGTACTACCCGCTTTGATAGAAATCCTTTCCGTTACAGGGGACGTTAAATTTCATTTTGCGTTCAATCAAATTTCGTAGTCAAACCACATCTTCTCAATAGCTCTCGATGTAAGTTTCTCGATAAAGAGGTACCTCTTTATGGTTTGTGTTTTCGTGTTTTTTCTGAAGTTCTGTATAGGACAGTCCATAAAAATGCTCAATTATACCTGCTAGGAAAACGCTAAAAATCAGTTCAAAGGAAATATCGTTTGAGCAGTTTCTCAGATTTGGCAGTTCCCTCATGTGCTACCTGCTTTGATAGAAATCCTTCCCGTCACAGGAGGACGTGAATTTCATTTTGCGTTCAATCAAATTTCGTAGTCAAACCACATCTTCTCAATAGCTCTCGATGGTGGCTAGCCCCCTGGCAGACTTTGCTAATGGGCTCTTTGTCTTTGAGACGCGTCGAAAAATGATTTTGAGGTATTGAATCCCTTCTCATCTATCTAACGGGAAGGTTTTTCTCGTAAAGTTCGGAATCAACTGATTTGTCAACAAAGAAATCGCCTTTTGAAACTATTCCTGCTTATGTTATAGGCTTTCAACCTTTAGGAGTAGCTAATTTTATTCAGAAGACGCTTTACAAAAAATGTTAAAGGGATTGGGAGTGGAAACGAATTTCCCCAAATTCGTGACCTATCTAGAACTTTTTTCCACGCCGGAAAATGGTAGTATGCCAGTTTCAGATTCTCAGTGCCGTTTTCGAGAAATATATATGTATATATATATTATATATATATATATATATATATATGTATATATATATATATATATATATATATATATATATATATATATATATATATATATATATATATATATATATATATATATATATATATATGTATATATATATGTATATATAAACAATTATTGTTTGTTTACTAAGAAAGATAATCTCTATGTAAATTAGTTTAAAAGTAGATTTAAAAAAGTAAATGAGGAGTGTTTTATTTCCTTGTTCTTCTTCTTTTTTAATTTGCATTGATTTTATTTTTTGATTTGTTTTTTTTTTTTTTTTTTGTTTTTCTCTGGTTCTTATTTTGGTTATTTGTTTAGTTCATCTATTAATATTGAGTATTATTTTTTCTCTTTTTTATCTTGTTTCATGTAACTATTAAGTGTAAAGTAAAGGTTAGGATATTAGTGTGCGTACCAGAATTGATCCAGTAGTTTTTTCCTTGCGTAGCTGTTTGTATTAAGAAATGGTTGATATGTTCTGAGTTTAAGGAATGTTAAGTATGTTGTGAGGTTTGTTTTAAGCTTGTGTGAGTTAAAGTATGTTGTAAGTATCCGTAACTCCCACCCAATCACTAATCTGAAAACAGTTATTAGGCATTGTATGACGTGTACCTTATCTGAAGCGGGTATTCTTCCATTTTTCAGTCGTAGTCCCTTGGTTGTTGATGCTTACAGGAGAGTATACGTTTTTTATTTTAATGCTTGTTGTCTGACAAGTTTATTTTATCATTTCGGTTAATATCGAAGTTGTTTGGTGAAAATGTTATTCCAATTATCGCGGGTTAAGCCTTTAGTATTGTTTCATGGACCAAATTCTAAATGGTAAAATTTGAAGCTTGAAAAAATGTGTTTTTTTTATTATTATCCATAAAGTTCTATATAATATTATAAAACTAAATGAAATGGGTTAATATAAATTTCATTTTTATGTAACTTTTTTCTTCTTCTTTTTTTACTGATTATCCTTCTGTTCTTTCATTTTTGAAAATCTTTTCTCCAAATACCATTTAAGGGATAGTATTTTCAAATATCACTATTGTTGCTTGAAATATTATGACATCAAATTTCAAAACAAATATTTCGTGCAACCAGAATTTTTTGTTGTTGTTGTATCAATTGAGAATATAATAAAAGGAATATAAATTTTAGGTTATAAATTTTACAATGCCAGCGTCAATGGAACGATATATTCATCGAGTTGGCCGAACTGCCCGCGCTGGAAGAAGCGGAGTTTCTGTTTCACTTGCCGGAGAATCTGAACGGAAAATTGTCAAGGAGATTATCAGATCCGCTAAAAATCCTGTCAAAAGCCGAATTATTCCCTTGGGTAACCCATACACTTTTTCTTTCTTTTGTCTCTATTTAAACCAATTTTCGCGTTTTTGGCTGAAGAAACAGGCTTGTATATTTTATTTATATTGTATTTGAATGAGAAAAAGCTTTTTATAACTTTTTTTTCAGTACTTGCTTGAATCAGTAAAACTTATTTGTAAGTGTAAACAAAATTTAGATTTTAAGTTAAGAAAATACTACATGGTACTTTCAAAATTGGGTTTTCAGGCTTAAACACCATTGTTGTACACAGCCACGAATATAGAGTTTGCGGGGCCACTCGAAATATCATGATTATAAATACTCTTCTATAACCGATTCTATTTTCTCTATAATTCTATGTTTTTGCTTTTTTTCAAATCCCCCCTCCTGGGAAAAAAATTGTTGTATCTGTGTCTCAGCATATCTTTATCAGAATTACAAAAAAAAGAGGTATTTTCGATCTGTTAAGCATGAAGTAATCGAGTTTTAGACAAAAATACAAAAAAAATTAAAGCCCCCTCCCCCCATCTCCATTAATGAACTAAATTCTTGATTTTGTGCTGTTGTTCGGCTCTGGACCAAAGAGTATGAATAACAAAAAAAACTATCAACGCTATCTAGCATTTGGAGACGCCTGGCTTTTTTTTCAGTGTAAGAATAAGAATTTTATTTAGTGTAACTGGTAAAATTAGGGTATTACTTACTTACTTGCATACTTGTAGCAGGACTAGGGCATTTCAGCTCTCCCTGGCGTCCAGCACCTTCGTCATTATGGTAAGCTAAGAGTCTTGGTCTTTCGTGAGTGGCTCAATCAATTCCATCCAGGACGTACCACATCTTTGTCCATACTTCTTGAAGTCACCGACTGGGTCTAGGTTTGCCTTGATGCAGGCTTCTGTGCTCCATGTCGCTTTTTCCATCCCGGAAGAGGCGTACATTTGAATATTTGAGGGCTTTATTGATAGGCATGGCCGAACCATCGGAGCCTTCTTTGTTTGATTATAGCTTCAAATCACCACGTTGATGGTAAATTTTGCGGAATCCATCATTGCTGACTCGATCACAGGGTTCGATGCCAATGATTCTCCTTAGACATGAATGGTTGAATGCGTTGAGAGCTTGTATGTCGGATGCTTTCAGAGCCCACGTCTCACAGCTGTATAGTAGGATAGATCGAATGAGGGCCTGATATATCCTTATTTTTGTCTTCAAAAGGGCTTTCTGTTGGTTCAATAGAGAGTGGTTTAGCCGGGTGCAGTTGCTGAATGAGCTAGGCTCCAGTCGCTGAAGTAATTTTTGACTGAATTTCTGATATGCTTCATCCTATTGGGTCAACCAGAGAGCCTAGGCACTTGAATTCAGGTATCTCATCTATGATCGACTCTTCTGGTAAGATTGGGAGGTCTTGAGATGATATACCAGACACCATGACTTTTGTCTTCGAGGAGCTTATCTCCAGGCCCACCAGAGAGGATTCTTCAGCTACTTTCAATAGCATGGAGTGAGCTTCTGAACGAGATTTAGTTAATGAACTAGTATCGTCGCTGTATTCTAGATCGGTGATCACAAAATTGGGATCTACTTCAACGCCTGAGTCGATCCAGTAATTTAGTCGATTACGAAATTAAATAAGACGGAAACAATATACATCCCTGTCAGACACCAAAATCAATTTGAAACATCGAGGACAGTTCCCCACCGATCTGAATTTGGGCTCGCGTATGCTGGTAGTATGCTTGAATAAGTCTGACTATCTTGTCTGGTACTTCATCTTCCGTCATGATCTTCCAGATTCCATCTCTTAGAACAGAGTCAAAAGCTGTTATAAAATCTATGAATGGACACTGTCAGTTTCTTGTGTTTTGTCCTGCGTTTAAGGATTTGTCTTAAGACGAATGGGCCTTGTCTTCACGTTGCGCTGGACATAAAAGCGGTTATGTAGCACTATGGCGAATATTTTACCAGCAATGTAGATGAGGGAGATCCCACGATAATTGCTGCATTTTATCTTTAGCCCTTTTTTGAAGACCAGAAGGATTAGCCGGAATAGCATGGGAACCAGGGGATCTATTAATTTTCAGGCAGTTGATCGCTTGTTGGACTTCATCTAACGCGGGGGAACCACGTTCACGTCTTTGTAGATACTGGTGGGTTGGTGTGGTTCCCGAGGGTCATCAGGGCTGTGGCTTGGGCTACGGCTATGCTGTTTATGATCCGTTGCTGTGGAAAGTTGGTGCTGGTTAAATAGTTTGCTGAAGTACTCCTTCCAGCGATAAATACAAAAAACAAGTTTTTCAACTGAAAGTAAGGAGCAACATTAAACTTAAAACGAACAGAAATTATTACGTATATGAGGGGAGCTGTGCCTTCTTCAACACATCGCTCTTCACGCTAAAGTTTTTTGGCAGTTTTAAGAAAGTTACTTAATGTTCTAATTAAAATACCATTGTGTTTCAGGAGTCGTTTTTAAATAATTGGGACAAAATTTAAACTTTAGCGTATAGAGCGAGGTGTTAAGGAAGGGGCAACCGCCCAAATGTACGTGATAATTTCTGTTCGTTTTAAGTTTTGATGCTGCTCCTTGCTTTCACTTGAAAAAAACTTATTTTTTTAATTTCATTCCTGATAGTTTTTTAAATAACGCCAGGAAATCTGGCTCCACCTCCACGGAGAAATCCCCCTCCCCACGGAAATATCCTCTTACAATTCAATCCTGGTGAAAATTTACCCCGGACATTTACCCTTAACACCTCCACGCGTAAAATTGAGTCGGTAAAGAGAAAGCAAGACGTATAAAGAAATGTCGTGCAAAGAAACGGGCATACATCCAATGAAAAAAACTAGAAAAGAGAAAATTAAAGTGAATGGATCAAACAACGTGTCTCTGGTGCAGATGAGAACCAAACTGAATGACTCCCTTGTTGCTTTCTGATTGTGACAGAAGTGACTCAATGCGGTATTCAGGTATGAGCTTAGATTTAGTGAAAGTAACCATTTTACATTTTATTTATTCCTATTTTCTCGGCTTTAATTACTTTACGTTTTCCTTTTATAAATTGTTCTGGATTTTATTATTTCTTCTTGTTGTTATCCTTAGTTTGTTCTCTTTTGTGGGTTTCCGTTTTTATTCTGATCTTCACTGAAGACCCTTTGATAAATGCGGAATATTCGCGGGATTTTTATTTTTTATTGTTTTCTTCATTGGTCTTAGACTCTTTCACTTACAAATACTCGCTGCTCTGGAGACCAGAAAAAAAGTTCGATGATCACTGTAGAACGATGCAGAACTGCTTGGAGGCTTCCAACTTTTCAGTTGGTTCTGGGACAGAGATTGAATCTACCATGTCGAAGCCGTTGCACCTGGCCGAACCTCATGAAAGACTTCTGTTGGTGAAACTATGGATGCCGGCCGTGGCGGATCAGTATCTAAGTTCCCGTCAAAAAGTAAGTAAGTTTTCCACCTATTCGGTCAGCTCTGGGACAGGGATTGGCTGCACCATATTGACCTCACCTGCCCGTGCCTCATGAAAAACCTCTATTGGGGAAATTATGGATGCCGGCCGAGGAGGAGCTGTATCTGTTTCCTGTCAAAAGTAAATTTCACCGGTTTCTTGATGACCCATGGAAAACGGTCTGTTTTCACGACAAAAAAAGCTACTATTTTTTAATTCTCTTGTTTAGTTCTAGTTTATTTTTTTCTTTTTGTCAATGTCTATATTTATGTCTTGCTTATCTATATTTCCTCTATAGATGTTCTTCAAAGGTATAAGGAAACAGTTGAAAGTGTAGAGAAAGATGTGAAAAAAGTTCTAAATCAAGAGCACACAGACAGAGTATTGGGCTCGCTGCAACAGAAAATCAGTAAAATGGAAAAAATGGTGAACACTAATCCCGAGGAGCTTATGAAATTGAAAAGGCAATGGTATCAGACACATAAAGAAAGGGTTGCTGAGATGGGTAAGTGTTAGGGTAGTCTCTAGCTGTTCGGTTGTAATTTCGATTAACCCACCAAGTTTGCATAAGAAAAGAAAGACAATGGTTCCTAACATAATAAAAATAAGGTATTGAAAGTTAAAGAAAATGCCTCCATTTAGAAAAATACCTTCAAATTAAGTTCCTCCTCTAAATCTATAAGTAGCAAATTTCTTCTGACTGTAAAGACTGTCTAATTCCTCTTAAAGGCTGAAGTGGGAGGGGGTGGTGATAAGGAATAATAGCTTCCTCAGGTAGAATATTCCATTCATCTACAGTGTGGCTTTGAAAATCCAACGGTCAGTGTTTCTACGTAATTGTTCCCGTCTAAAATATAAAGAACAAATAGGGAGGTCACTTTGATTAAAATGGACTAAATTGTCTACCGGGACGTTATCGTAAATGGGAGGTTGGAGCCAAGGCAAAAGACTCTAAGCCTTTGTCTAAATTTAAGGCTTATTCTATGCTCTGTTTGTGTTTTTTGTTGCACAGAAACATTTTCTTGTTTTGGATGGGTATCGATGTAACTCCTTGTTTAGTGTCGTGTTTTCAATATTCCTCTTTCTAACAAGTAACCGAGCTCTTGTCTTTGCCTCGTTATATAACCTGTTATATGAAGATAACTGTATGATGATCCCTCCGAAGTTTATATCTCGTGTCTCTAAGGTCAGTTTCAGTGGCTTTAAATTAGGCCTTGATGTAATCTACCTCATTTTTGAATTCTTATCCGGTATGCAGTAATCTAAGTTGTTCTTTGGGTCCAAGTTTGTCGTTTTATTTTGAATTTTTCGTATTCTTTCTTCTTTTTCTACATAATAGATTGTCTTAATCTTGTTTCTGTTATTTGACAACTTTAGTAGCTTTTTCTCTTACATTTCGATATTTTTTCCAATTTTCTCATCTTTCCTGATCTTTCTTTATTCCCCCGCCTCTCTCTCTTTCTCTCTCTCTGTCTCTTGCTCTCACTTTCTCTATGTTTATGCTTAATTGAAATCGTAGTTTTTCTTATTGCAAATATCTTTAAATTTATAATTATTAGAATTATTTACCCATAAGGGATTGTTGAATCCAAAACAGAAGTAAGTTATAGGACCTGAACTTGTGGTAGGGATCGTTTGTAATGTTCTTGTAAAAATAGATAAGTGAGAGTTTTTGCTGCCATTACCAGGGCTATCAAGAAGAGGCATGGAGCAGGCAGGTTAACCGTGACCCCAAGCCTCCGGTGCAAGATTTTGTTTTTCAGCATAAAAATTGGCTTTACGATTTCAAACGTTTACGTTTTTTTCACTTAATAGAACATCCCGAAACCAAAAGTGATCTGTGGTCAGAACGTTTCAGAAAATATACGCTGTAGTATACAACCCAGAAGTATAATTAAGGTATGGGCCTGGTCCTGAGAAATATTTAGTGCAGTTTTACTTCCAATATCCATAATTATTGCTAGAACTTGACAAACTATTAATTTAGCTTTTTCTACTTTTTTTAATGAAGAAATCATTAACCCCACAGTAACCAAAGTCATAAATAAAAGGGTTGTTTACGAGGAAATTTGTCCTTAGGCCCAATCTTGGTCCAAAACGGCCCCATCATGAATACCGTCAGGAATGTCTTAATAAATTTAGCTAAAATTTTTTCGACTTAATTCGATTTAGAGCCCTGGCGTCTTACTTAGGCTATGACTAATCAGTTTGTCTTCTTTTCTTAACAGTAGAATATTTTCTTTTTTTCATAGAACGTTTGCGATTAACGGCTGAAGACCGAGTAGCCATTGCCCAAAAAGAGAAAGATAAAGACCAAAAGAAAAAAGAAAAACGGAAAGAAAAAAAGAAGAATCTTGAGCTGAATAAGAAAAACCACATGGAAACAGCTGAAAAGAGAATTGAGAAAGAACTAGAGAGAGCTGCTGCTTTCCAATCTCGAGTGGCGAAACGGAATAAAAAGCCTCAAAGAATGAGGGAATTGGAAGAAGATTTTGCACATAAAGTTGAGAAAAAAATAGCCACAAGTAAGTCTACCACTGTTATATGGAATGTAGTGCGAATTGATACCCCCCGCTCCCGACCTGCGGAGAAACAATTTCAACTGAATCGTTTCAAATTTTGAAGAGCACTTAATTTTTTCCCCTGTTGACTTTCCAAATTTTTATATTGACAAGTTGAGCTTTTCAATATATCCAACACAAATACTTAGATATAGGTAGAAGAAGGTGTTGAAGCTCACCTGTTGCTATGGGTTATCAGTCTTCAATTGTTCAATTGATCGATATTTTTCCATTAATTATTCAATTAATATAATTAATCAATACTTGTTCAATTGACAGGTATTAGTCAATAAACCTGTATCATTTTCACGTTTGTTTAAATTTGAATTATATGGATGTTCATGGAGTAAATACGCGGACCGTTGTCAATACATGGATTAAAAAATGAATTCAACAAGTGTCCAGAAGAAAATCATTGAAAAGGGAAAGGGAAACGAACAGAAACAATTAAATAGATTTAGATTGGCTTATCTTTTTAGAGGCTGGGATTGCAGTAATATTGCTTCCAGGCCTCTTGAATGTATTTGAGGCGCGACTCCAAATTTCACATAGGCTTGCTTATGCTTTTCGTCCGTAAAAATTTGAACAGGACTAGTTTGTAGATTCCCAAAGACAAATGCATCCTCAGAGGGTGTATAAAGGTGAAATACACTCTTCTTCAGCTGTTTGGTGCCATATCTTTTTCGCTTACTTTTTGTTCGTTCCACATTGTTTTTCTTTAATTTGGCGCCCTTTACTACCAAAAATTGCATAACCGTGTATGAGTTTTTTTTTTCATTTAAATTTGATTACTGTTCTTTTTTCTTTCTTTTTTTAGTTTAATTTTTGAATTAGTTTCCACTTAATCAATTCAAACATTCAGATATAATTTTCACCGTCCTTGGTGCTTTCAATAATATTTATAACCTAAACGAAAGCACATATTTCTCACCTTTTTAAAAAAGTAATTGACATCTCTTGTACCCTTAGTGATTTTTCGCGCATTCCGTAGTGATTTTATGGGAAGTGAGATTTCCCATACTCTTAATCGACTAGTCGTATTTGTAGAGGTGTAAGGAAACTAGGCTCTCACGGGAGTGCTCCTCGGTGCACTCGCGTGAGCACTCGGTCCATTCCAAAAGCCAATTAGCATCAGTTATTTGTTACTACTTTCATCCTGAAATAACGCATACCTGCAAATCTTTCCAAAAGAAAAGAAACAGGTACACATTTGAGTTTTTTCTTTTTTAGCACATAGAATACGAAGAATTGACCATATTTCATCTCTTTGAGATAATTTCATTTCATTTCATATTTCATTTCATTTCATCGTAATTGACATCTCTTGTACCCTTAGTGATTTTTCGCGCATTCCGTAGTGATTTTATGGGAAGTGAGATTTCCCATACTCTTAATCGACTAGTCGTATTTGTAGAGGTGTAAGGAAACTAGGCTCTCACGGGAGTGCTCCTCGGTGCACTCGCGTGAGCACTCGGTCCATTCCAAAAGCCAATTAGCATCAGTTATTTGTTACTACTTTCATCCTGAAATAACGCATATCTGCAAATCTTTCCAAAAGAAAAGAAACAGGTACACATTTGATTTTTTTTCTTTTTTAGCACATAGAATACGAAGAATTGACCATATTTCATCTCTTTGAGATAATTTCATTTCATTTCATATTTCATTTCATTTCATCGTAATTGACATCTCTTGTACCCTTAGTGATTTTTCGCGCATTCCGTAGTGATTTTATGGGAAGTGAGATTTCCCATACTCTTAATCGACTAGTCGTATTTGTAGAGGTGTAAGGAAACTAGGCTCTCACGGGAGTGCTCCTCGGTGCACTCGCGTGAGCACTCGGTCCATTCCAAAAGCCAATTAGCATCAGTTATTTGTTACTACTTTCATCCTGAAATAACGCATACCTGCAAATCTTTCCAAAAGAAAAGAAACAGGTACACATTTGAGTTTTTTTTTCTTTTTTAGCACATAGAATACGAAGAATTGACCATATTTCTTATAAACAATAGCTGCGCCCAAAAGAAAAGCCCTTTCTTTTGAAAAGCCCTTTCCAAAAGAAAAGCCCTTTCACAACTTTTTTAAAAATGAGTTGGAAAGTGAGGCAGTTTGATGAGAAAATGTCTTGGGGTGCATTCCAGAAGCCAATTAACATTAGTTTAAATTAGTTAGTGGCTTGGTCGCTTTACTTGAAAAAATCGACGTCCTTTGGAAAATCGAAACTCTAAAAAAATCGAGCTTTAACTTACATCATATTTCTTAGGAGGTAGGGAAATCGGCCAGGATTGACCGGGAAACAGTGCCTTTAGCCCCCACAACTAAACATATGGGAATATGACAGAAAAATTTTAAGAGTGGTACAGATCAGAAGAGTGGTACAATTATGCCTTTGAATGTGCTTTACTTGGGAAGCATACTTCACTTCTTACGTAAGCTAAAAAGCATCGTTGGGCTATGAAGCAAAATAAAAGAACATAATGAGGAATTTGTTAAGACATTGCAACCAAAGCAAATATTTCGGTTATACAAGTATTGTCGTCTTCAGTGAAATATAATATAAACAAATAAAAAGAAAACTAAATTACTTAAACAGCTCATGGAAAAAAAAAATCAAACTAAAATAATAGATTACATTTTGAAAGAGTCTCTAAGTCTTCGCCTTTCAAAGGTTCAGCCAAGGTTGGCTTAGTTCCAAGACCAATAGGCTACTTCTCAATTCCTCTTTCTATGCTACTAATCCATTCACTCGCAAATGCGTCCCCTCCCCACCCCAAGGTCCCATATATCGTAATAATGTATCTCTTCGTTACATCAATACAGTCATCTCTCTATTCCTATTTTAAACCCATTTGATGGAAAGGAAGTGTGGTCTGGTGATCTTCATTATTTACATTATTTCCACTATGAAGAAACTGTTCTGTTGAGCTTAAAGGTTGTAAGGGAAAATTGAGTTTTGGTTTGTTGTGTTGTGGTGAAATGCTGGTGCTTTCGTGTTTTCGATTTTCTTGTAGTCACGGGTCTAGCTTGGAAATGGTAATGGGAAATAAATCTGAAAATTTTCGAACAGGGGGACTAAGAAATGGATAAGAATAGTTCTTCTGAAGCTAGAAATTTTTTTTTGTAATTTTTCATAATTTTTTTTTCTTCTTCCTAGTATCGAAAAATGGTACTGCATTTACAGAAATATAGCTTGGACTTTTTTTTGGAAATTTCAACATTTCCTTTTTATCAAAACATCATGTCGCTGACAACTTTTTTTTACTTTCAGCGATACCAATTAAGGACTTACTAAATTCTTTTCTTTTGTGATTTTCGATGTCGATTCAATTCTCTTAGAGCTTGCACTACTAACATGGAAGTTGCAAAGGAATTACAAGTCGGAACCTATCAGGTTCACCTAATAGAGCCATCAGTGTAGGCTCTCAATTCATAAGCTCAATAGAGCCATACTCTCAAAAGAGAGGCTCTCAATAGAGCCATGTGTGTAGGAGTGTTTTGCTTATGATTTTGAAGAATTTATTTATTAATTCTTTATTTTTTTTTAGAAGTGAAAGGAAAGCGCTCCAACTTTGACAGAGATCTTGTCGATACTGCTCGGAAAAATGTCAAGCGACTTCGTTTTGAGTAAGTTCTCTGTTTTGTCTCCATACTTATTTTATACATGTGTATTTAGAAGTATTTGCTAATTGGTTCGTATATATAAATGATCAATCAATGACTTAGCATAACAATAACCAGCATGCAGCAACGTTTTCTGCCAATAGAGAGTAATTTTCAAAATTTAAGAGAAAACAGTTAAAGAAACAAAAAAGCGGAGGGGGTGCAAGTAATCCGTTGCATATATAGAAAAAGGTATAGAATATGGCACTGGACATTATAGTCCCTACTGGCAGTGCTCATGTCTGTTTCATGGTCTTGCATCCAGGAAGTGCAATGGGGGGGTCCATCCATCCCGTGCTTTCTGGGGCGACTCTGGCTGAGCTTGCAAAGTCACGCCACTGACCCACGTTCCATACCAAGTGACACCAGGACTCGAACTTCTGTCCTTACGGGCGAAGAATTTCAAGTCTAGCACGTTAACTACTAGGCTATGACGGCTGTCAGTTGCATAGAATATCTAATTATTACTCCGTCTACCACAAAAAAACTTGTTTAACGAAGAAGTTTAATAATAAATTAGAAGAGTACAATGGCTGAACACAAATGGTGCAGTCCCAATTTTGCCGTTGTAGTGTGACCCACGGGGTCATTATTAAATAGAGTATATGCATTTAACTTGACATTTGTGTTTCCTTCTGTATGAAATGGTTGAAGTTACATTTAGAGGAATTTAAAGATTATCTTTTTGAGACTATTTCTGCCGGGAATTGGAAATGGCAACTGATAACTAAAAGAAGCTTTTTGACAAATAGTCGTGTTTATAGCTCCTTGGCGAATGTGATCAGTTCGTGTGACATCGGAATCAAAGTCATCTTGTTCATGAATGCCGTCGTAACCAAGAATAAATTCCAAATTGCTGAAGCTCGTCTTTAGAATATAAATAAATAAAAACCGGACTAGTAGTTATAAAAATGATACGTGATAAGGCACAAATGCCACATAATGTCAAATGACTATCTCAAGTCATAACTGGTCACCAATCTAAGCTCTTTGAAAAAAACTCGTGTCTACAAGCTCGCGGTCTAATGTGATCGGTTCATTTTGAATGAGAATCAACATCATTTTGTGACTCTAAACTGTCGTAGTCAAGAATAAATTCCAACTAACTGGGGCTCGTGTTTAAGAAAAACAACTAATTAACAAATGACTGATGATCAGAGGCAAATGCCACACAATATTGAATGACTGTTTCAAGTGGCAACTGGTCGCCAACCGAAGCTTCTTGACAAATATTCGGGCCTACAAGCTTCTCGGCTATTGTGATCAGTTGGTGTGAAATCAGAGTCAAATTAATTTTTTTTATATAAGCTATCATAGTCAAGAATAAATTCCTACTAACTCATGGTCGTTCTTGTTATGATAATAAAAAAGTACTGTTTATTAAAAAATTACACATAATGAGATGCAAATGCCACTTAATGTCAAATTACTATTTCAAGTGGCAACTGGTCACCAAACGAAAGCTTTTTGACAAATATTCATGTCTATAAGTTGTTGGGCTAATGTTATCCGTTCAGGGGAGATTAGAATCGAAATGATTTTGTTCATAAAACCTCCAACTAAACTGCTGCAAGCTCCAAAAAATTCAACTAAATGATGATCATACTTGTGAAAAGAAAAACAGATGAATAGCATTGATTGAAAAAAGACACATGATAAAGTACAATGAATCTTCAAAGCGTTTTGTTCGAACAGTAGGTGGTCTTATCATATGGGTCATATGTCTTATCATAAATTAGATCTCATGTTTCAGCTTCTAATATAGGCTAGCCTACGTAATCAATAGAAATAATACAATTAAACCAAATTATTGAGAAACAAGGGGACTTCATTTCACGAGAATTAGGAAAAAGAGCTTATATTATTACCCTAATTTCCATGTTGTAAATAGCCATTTCACACAAATTTCGCTGCGATTTAAGGCCCATTCACAATGAGATTTTACGAATGCTGGAATTTAGCGAGTGCTAATTTGAGCCAATCATATTTTTTGAAGAATTTTGTGATCGTCCGTAGAATTCTGTGAAAAATCATCATTGGCTCCAATTGGTGCTAGCCAATTCCCAAAACCACGATCACAAATGTTTTATCTTTATCTACTTTCAATTCTATCATCTTTATCTGCTTTCAAGTTTTATCTACTTTCAATAGAATTTTGTGATCGTCCGTAGAATTCTATGAAAAATTGTCATTGGCTTCTATTGGTGCTAGCCAATTCCCAAAACCACGATCACAAATGTTTTATCTTTATCTACTTTCAATTCTATCATCTTTATCTGCTTTCAAGTTTTATCTACTTTCAATAGAATTTTGTGATCGTCCGTAGAATTCTATGAAAAATTGTCATTGGCTTCTATTGGTGCTAGCTAATTCCCAAAACCACGATCACAAATGTGTTATCTTCTTTGTTTTACCGTACTGTAGCAAAGAAAATCTGGTGTGAGTACTACAAGTCCTTTTGCCATTAAAATGTATTATTACTTGCGCATTATTATATTTTTATTCTTACAGGGCAACAAGCCATAAGAAGCAAGAAATTCGCGAAAATCAACAGAAAAAGCGTTTCTTCAGAAAAGGAGACGTCAAAGACAAATCAAATAAAAGTAATACCTTTGGAAAACAGTCAAGGAAAGGAAAGTTCTGATGATTTACAGTTCTTTGAAAATAAAAATTAAATTACTCACTTTTATTTCTTTCCCTTGGGTAGAAAAAGGAACTCGGTAATACAAAACACACTAGTACATAAAATAAATGATGGGTGAATTGCACATTCGAACTTTGAGGTTTGACACAGGTCTACAAAAAAGGCCATACGGGATTCCATAGGCCGTATATTTTATACAGGATTACAATAAGGCCCCAGGCCTAATTGCCAATTAGATTGACTTAGACTATTTTTGGTGTCTAATGTTCTAAAACTGACTGACTATATTTTCACTATTGAATCTAAAATTGAAATCGGTTTTTCTCTATCAGCTCTTGATTTTTAGATTCCATAGGCTGCATGTTTTGCACAGGATTACATGGGTCATAGGCGTAAATGCCAATTATATAGGCATAGATTTTCTGGAGCAAAACAATAATTTTGGCCCAAAGAGGGCCGAAATGCAGTTTTGTGAAAATTATGAGGTAGCCAATAGGTTTAAGGTTATTGGAAAAGCTATATGTTTAGCTCTCCAGCTTCAGAGGCTATATTGCTGCATTCTGGTGCAGTGTTGTCTAATAGCTACGTGCAGTCTGTAGTGTTGTCCAATAGCTAAATGTAGTCTGCGTAAAATAAACGGATAATGCACGGAACAATTTTTAAGCTTCATTTAACTGATTTTTTTCATTTTTTGCTTCATATGATTTGTTTATGCTGGTTTACAGTTATGTATCTGCTGTTGGGGAGGAGGCTTAGTGGATCTTTCAATAAGGAGGGGGGATGCCTGAAGCCAGAAGGAAAGCGTTTTTGCCCCGTATATTCTAAATTTCATTAAGCATTCAGATATATCAAACAGTTCGTGGTTACGAACTGTAAGCAAGGAGTGACCCGGCTCAATAGTAATCTAAACTCTAAAAAAAGGAATCTTAATACCAATAGATACATCAAAAGCACCAATGTTCATGCTGATTTCAAATATGTAAGTTTCATCAAGTTTAGTCTTACCCATCAAAAGTTACGCGCCTGAGAAAATTTGCCTTATTTTTGAAAAAAAAGGAAACACCCCCTAAAAGTCATAGAACCTTAATGAAAATCACACCGTCAGATTTATCGTATCAGAGAACCCTACAGTAGAGGTTTCAAGCTCCTATATACAAAAGTGTGGACTTTTGTATCTTTGCCAGAAGAAAGATCACGGATGCATGTTTTTTTTTATTATTTTTTTTACAGTGGTGATCATATTGACCCAGTGGTCCTAGAATATCTTGGGAGGGCGCATTCGAACGGAAATTAAAAGTTCTAGTGCCCTTTTAAGTGATCAAAAAATGGAGGGCAACTAGGCCCCCTCCCACGCTCATTTTTTCCCAAAGTCACCTGATGAAAATTTTGAGATAGCTAGCACGGCTATCTTTCCCCGGCTTTTGTTCAGCACGGTTGAAAAATATGTCTTTCAGTATGACTTAATCCCCCACAGTCCCGGGGAAAGGGCTGCAAGTTATGAACTTTGCCAAATGTTAATACATAGTATTGGTTATTGGGAAGTATACAAACGTTTTTAGGGGGATTTTTTCTAGTAGTGGAGGGGGGGGGTGGATTGGGGGTTATGTGGGAGGATCTTTCCATGGGGGAAGGGATATTACTATGAAGGGGGCGCTGGATTTCCCAGCATTATTTAAAAAAACGATCAGAAAGTTTTCAACTGAAAACTTTTCAACATCAAAACTTAAAACGAACAGAAACTGTTACGTATATGATTAGGTTCGGCCCCTTGTCAATACCTCGCTCTTTACGCTGAAGTTTTTTTTAGTACTTTCATAAGAGCTATTTATTCTAATTAATGACCTTTTTGATTTAGGGGTCATTCTTAAAGAATTGGGAAAAAAATCGAACTTTAGCGAGGTATTTATTGACTAGGGGGCAAGCCCCCCTAATATACGTTACACAAATATACGAATATAGAAGTTCGTTACATAAGTTAATTCGTAAGTTACGTATACTTATTACTAATAAAAACGTTCGTAAATAAAATTAAACAACTTTCGAGAAAGCCATTTAGCCAAAAAAAAGAGTAAAATTAATATGCCAATTTCGTTTTAATTATTCATGTACGGTGAGCCAAAATCAAAACCAGCATTAATGTAAAAATTTTCAGAAATTAAATAAAAAAAAGAAGTTTTTTTTTAACTGAAAGTAAGGAGCGACATTAAAACTTAAAACGAACGAAAATTATTCCGTGTATGAAAGAGGCTGTCCCCTCCTCAACGCCTCGCTCTTTAAGCAAAAGTTTGACTCTTTCTCACAACTCATATTTTTTAAAACAATAAAAAACTTTAGCATAAAGAGCGAGGCGTTGAGGAGGCGACAGCCCCTTTCATATACGGAATAATTTTGTTCGTTTTAAGTTTTAATGTCGCTCCTTACTTTCAGTTAAAAAACCTGTTTTTTTATTTAATTAAATATATGAATAAAAGTTCCCTAATAATAATACCTTAATTCTACCTGGGATTTCGTCTAGTTGAACACGCAACTGTATGAAAAATTCATTCCAGTCACTACTGTCGCCATGCATTATTTGGTCATGCGCAGCAAGAGCTCTATCTTCAATACTTTCCCAACCTGACTTAGAAACTTCAGTACTCATCATGGCAAAGCAGGCCTATGTGAAAGTTGGAACCCTGTGTCGAATACATTCAAGAGGCCTGAAAGCAAGAGTTTGTCACTTAAAATCATAGAGGATTTCTGGAATTCCAGCTTCCTCAAAGATAAGCCAACCCAAATTTTGGTTCACGTATTGCCAACGTATGCCACGTATTTCATTTTTCGGTCTACGTATTGCTAACGGTCCATGTATTTGGTCCAGGACGGTCTGCGTAATTCAAATTAAAAAAACGTGAAAATCATACGGCAAAGGACGGTCTGTTGATTAATATCTTTTAATTGAATATTATCGATTAATTGAATAATGGATGCCTGATAACCAATGGCAGCAGGGGAGTTAAGAGACTTGAGGACATACGTTTAAAGCCAATTAGAGTCAGAAAATTTTCGTCAAAACTTCGGACCCCAGAGAAAATTAGTCTTTGACTAAAAAGGTGAAAATTGAGGTGAATATTTATAATTAGACCTCATTACAAGACCTGGCGAATTCTAGCAAACAAATAATTCTGGCTATTTTCCTAAAACCTTTCGTAAATACAATTGTGATTTATATTTATACTTTTGAATCACTAAGAGATGAACATATTAAAATATTCTTGAAAGTTCAAGTCTTTTAATGCGCAAATTAGAATTTTAGTAGATATTGATATAATTATTTATTTATTTCTAACCCGCCATACATTACACAAAGACGTAGTACACAGAAAAAACGACAAAAAGAAAAAGAAATTGGAATAAGAGAAAGAAAAAAAAAGAAAGAGACACCAAACTATCAAAACAATTTATAAAGAACATCTATAAAAAACTGAACAACTTTTACATCGTAAATTACGTAAAATAGGTATATTACATAATATAGGTAAAATACAAAATTTACGGGGTTCCATAATATTACGTTAAAATACCCAATTTTACCGTGAACAATTCTACCAGTTACAACACTTTCCCCTATCTCAACCATTAGACTAAGCCGGACCGGGATACTGCTCCTCCAGACAGCATATAAACAAACAGAAAACTATGCGACATCCGATTTTTACATGGGTGTGGCATGTGGCATCGATAATTTGCTGCTCGGAGAACAGGAAAGGAAATAAGACGAATTGAATGTCTAGGGGATGTGAAAGAATGCAATACGTTGAGGACATAAAAAAGGAAAGAAAAATAACTGGTATGGCTGTAATAATGCAAAAGGTAAAGATATCATTGGTTTGAGAATGAAAAGAAAAACAAAGAAAGAACTTGTAAGGATAATCAAGGTGAAAATAAGCTTTATTTGAACATTGTCATAACGAGATGACATATGGCTAAGAAATTTGGCGCTTCGCATTGATATTTCAGTTCCTTAGTTTCATCAATTTTTTCTCAAAGTGAAGCTATACGATCGCGTGAATGCCGACTAGTAGCTAAATTAAATATAGTCACTTCCTTTTAACACATATGTTTATTAATATTGGTTTGGTTTTTATTGTCTGTAGTACTGAGGAGCTAATTAAGGAGATAGTCAAATAATAGTTTTGAAAACCTTTGCCTCTTTGTTCAAAAAAGGAGATGATCAAATATTTAAACTACTAAAACTAAAATAATTACTTGCTAGTTTAATTTCCTTGATAGGGATTTCTGTTGATTTCACGATTCTCAAATTTCACTTCGTAATATGCACGTGTGCGCAAAAATATTCAAGGGGGAAATCCATGCAGCCAGCTTCCCAGTTCAGGTCTGCACTCAAGCCAAGTTCGACGGCGTAAGAAATTACGCCAATTGCACAACTTTCTCTGGAGGTCATGAGGATCTTTCACAGCGTTATGAACAAAACTTTATTCTGTTTGTGCACCTTGTGAGAAACCAAGAGGATTCCAATCCTTAAAACTGAGAATTGTTGTAAGTCTTTGAAATTCCAAATAACGGTGCGGGCTCTACAGACGGATAAGACAAAGATATTTAAAAGCAGAAAGGGGCATTATAAAACTCTGTTAGCTACCGCTCAAAGCCTCAGTGAGGATAGTTTTCTTAGAAAGGGAAGCTAATTATGCCAAGACAACTAGAATAAGAACTGAATGTAGATTAAAAAAAAAAAAAAATCAACCCCCTCCCAATCTCCAAAAATGAAAATCCTAGAAATGCGCTCGACTAAAATCATTTGTTTTGGCATATGCAAAATTCTTCTGCCATGTCATATTAAAGCTTAATAATTAAGCTACAGCAAATTGTGCAAGCAAGGCCATTGGCGGATCTAGTGAGAGGTCATGCCCCCCTTCCTCTGGCTCCAAACATGCCCTGGACAAAAGAAGTATGATTAGCAACTGATAATAAACTTGGTAACTAGCTTGATTAAATAATTTTAAATAATGTTAACACAATTCTGAAACACTCAAAGTTTTATACCAAACCATTTCGCCAGCTCACCCCATTTCTTTTTGCTTTCACAATTATGAATAATACAATTTGCATCATTATCTAGCGACTGAGAAATATACAGTGGATCGTTGATTCGAGAAAGGTACGTTTTCAAGGGTTTGGATGTTGCAAAATTTTTTTGATCCGGTGGCAACCCTGGGTCCGATGCTTCAGTTTATGTTGCTGTATCATGGAATACACTTGCTATCCATTTTATGATATCGCATAATTTGTTGGGCTGTAGTTTACCAACACTACCAGTTATATATAGTAGATAAGTTTGTGTTATTGTCTACTGCTTTATTTTTCCTTTGCCATATTGATGTCCATGCCTTCGTAGCTAATGATTAGTTTTAAAACACAAGTTTATGCATAAGAAGGGTATCCATAAAGGAGGACTCGGGTGGCATCTGCCATCTAGATTATGGGTATTAGCTGAAGTATAGGCAGAAGAGGGAACTTTGAATTGAATGTTCCATTTGCATAACGAGACCCCAGTCAAAATATTTTGTTTAAGCTTTTGAAATAATTAATCACTTAATTTAAATTTTAGAATATGTCAACCTTTATGTCAGTTAGATTTGCGAAGAATGTGTATTTTCTATAGCCTATTCTGTAGCACCTGTCATTACTACGAGTTCCTAGTGTGCCGCTAGTCATTTACACAGTTGGATTACTAGAATGTATGTATGCTTTAACGTTGGCCAAAGGGGACCAGTAATGTGTTTTGGTGGAATAAGCTTCCAAGGACGATGGTAATAACAGTTGGATGTGAAGCACTCTTCCCTAGATCTTTTGAGCCTCCAAAGGAACCGAATAAGAGAAATTGTGCACCCATAATCAAGACTTAGTTCAACATCCAAGCCTTGCGTATTCTACATCCGTATGTATTCTACATCCGTGAGAATACATAGTTGTTTTAAATAAAGGTAAATACTAACAGCTGTTCTACTTCATCATGCAAAAATAGCGCTCGTTGAATCAGCATTTAGCTGGTTGAAACTCTTGCTATCATTGAGAAACGTTAGGATAGCGGGTGCTAGAAAGGGAAACAAGTTCAAAAATGGTCAGAAAAGGCAGACGTGAAAATGACAGCAATTGGAAAAGAAAGACCCATGTCACGAAACCCAACAGTGTTACCTCCAATGGTAGTTCCAAGGGAGGTTCCAGTTCAGTTAAAGCCATATATTTAGCTGCCGAAAACAAGTAAATTAACCTTAGAGTGATGATGTTTAAAGTGAACAATAGAATTTCTAAGTACTCAAAATTTATGCTTAAACATTTTTACATTTATTAATAAATTTCAGATACAAATTCAGATATCAAACATATAAAATCAACTTCAAGCGGAGGTTCAATCAAAATCAGCTTTAATAACAGAATTTATGCTTAAACATTTTTGCATTTATTAATAAATTTCAGATACAAATTCAGATATCAAACATAAGAAATAAACTTCAAGTCAACGGAGAAAATAAAAATGGCTATAAACGCACTGGTTGTGGAGGCTGTAAAGGCTATGGTCGCGGAGGGTGCATTCTGAAAATAAGAAATGTGCGAACGATTAATCCTATCAAAAATTTGACAAAAGAAAAGTGTGTCATTAGAAACATAAAAATTGTCGTTTTTATTGCACAGGCAAATATTCACACTAGGGCCGTATCCAGGAGGTTAAAAAGTTCGACCCCCTCCTCACCCGAAAATTTTTTCCTAATCATAAATTGGTATTAAAAATTCAGGCGAAGAACCCTTATTTCAGAGTTGTAGACATAATCCACGGAAATTAAACCTTTTCTTCTTCATTCTTTTGGTATCCTTTTTTAATTTTTTTATTGAAAATGTTGCCAGATATAGCTGCAGTTGAAGACAGTGATATAGTGATAAATGTGCTTTTAATTTTCATTAAAGAATCTTGTTTTAAACAGATATATTTGATGCAAAAACAAATTGTTGGTGTTTGCACTCGGGAGGGTTTTGATCTGGCTTGATACTCTTCTCTTTGGATGGGTCATAGTCTTCGTCAGCTTCCTCTACTCTCTGATCACTTTGACTCTTGAAAAGGACTCTAGAACTTCCGAATTCTTATTTAATGAGTCCCCTTCGAAGTTTATATGACCACCCTTTCCATAAAAACCTTATCTGTCTCTGGGACATTACTTTTAACTCTTACCATGAGGGCTATAGGGTGGGGGTTGTTATCCTCAAAGACATATTTACTCCATCTTTCAACTACCCTGAATAAAAAGCCTGTCCCAAAATTTTAATTGGATATGGTTGGGGAAATGATGGGTGTGTGGGGGGGGGAGGTTAACTGCCCTCTAATCACTTTTGACTATTAAAAAGGGCAATAGAACTCACAATTTAAAATTGAATGAACCCCTTTGGAAGTTTTCACGACAACTCCTTCTATACGAGGGGCCCTGTTCCAAAACAAAAGAAATTAAACATTGGACCCACACCGCTTTTTACTTTGGGCTGTAAGTAAAGTGCTATTGCGCTGCCTATGATTTATTTGGACTGATTTCGTTTTCTTTTTTTTCTGTTCTCTCATGGCTTTGTTGGTTGGTTGGAAGATAAGTGTTTGAATAAACTCTTTGATCAAGTAAGGTTTCAGTTTTAATCATGATTTTCCATGCTTTCATTCTACCTAAGAACAAAGTCTCCATTGAAGAAAGTGAAGAACTGCCAGAGAAAAGTAAGAAAAATTGTGTTTGTTTTTTTACGAAAAAAAAAAAAAATCAGATTCTATTTGAATCGTGGTTCGAATTGGAGATTCACAGGTAGCTAGTTTCTGAGGCTGGTGGCTCTGGTGCCATTTTCTGGGTACCAATCACAGCAAGATGGTGGACTACATTCACATCGATGAACAACCGCTGCGACCAGCCCCCCCCCCCCCGCCTCAGAAAGTCTTATTTAAGGTAATTTTTCTCTTAAAAACGGTGTTTTCAGCCTCATAAATCAGCCATGTCCCTGCTTTAATGGGTTTGATATAGTTTAGAGAGGTTGGTCCCAACTTCAAGCTATAATTCAGACTTGGTACAGGAGCCTACTGAGATCCCAGGAACTTTTTCCTAAGTCCTGTTGTCCAAAACAATGAGACTCGTAAGATAATCTTGAATCAAGACAAGTCTATATTTTTACAGAATTTTTAAGACTTTCGCTAGCTCTAATTTGGGCTTTAAATTTGTTCCTGACAGTTTTATTCGCCTATCTTATAATTGGATTTTGAACTAATATTTTGATACAAAAAGGTAGAGAAATGATGGGGATTAAGCAGGCCACAGAAAGTTGGCCGTTCAAAAATTGAGAAAGATAGAAGCTATGTTGCATATTTTCCAGGCTAATTGTCTAAAAAAAATGTTAGGAATTCATTTTAATGACCGCCACTAGTTGGATCCAACTAAATCTGTCTAAGTTGGGCTCATTGGACTATATGGAAATATAGTTGATCCAGTCGTTAAAGGCTTTATTTTTTGCAAGGATAGTTTCTCTTTCCTCCCTATAAATATAATTTCCTGAACGGTCCTTACCGAATTAAGGTAAGTATTTTATTTGCATTGTTTTTCTGGGGTATTCGAGCCATGAACCTTTTCGCCTGATTATACGTGTATCCCAACTTCTTTGACGTCGTGTCCCTGTATGACCCTCTAGTCTTTGCGAAAACTTTCACCTTTCTTATTACTGATCGCACCAAGATTTTCCTAAAGTTGGCATTGTAAAAAAAGTAATTTGATGCTTATCGTGCAACCAAGTATTTCCAAGAAGTTCTCCAAGAGCTGCTTGACAATTGAGTATGCTCGAATATGCTTGAATATGCTCCTGTAAATGCGGTAAATGCTTAATTGAGGTCCTTGAAACTGTCTCTTCGTAAAACAAATTGTTTACAATTTTTTTTCATGAGATCTAGTTTTATATTCAGATTTGATTCTTTTCTTCTTTTTTTATAACAATAGGATAATACACAATTCATAGATTACAAAGTTTCAGGTGAAATATTTAACATCAATTTGAGTGCACTCAATGCTTTTCACCATCTCTGCTGTCACACAGAAACGAAAAATAATGGTAGCTGGTGTCCCATGTTGCTATCTAAGGAGGAAGCAGACTATTTTAAGGTCGACACTTATGACCCTATTGGTCTGATTTCGAAACAAATAAATGATTTTATTTCATATTCTTTACGTAAACAAACTGAAATGTTTGCTTAGACTGAATGAAAGAAGTTTTACTTATAGAGGAGACATACTTCAAGTTCTGCTTTGAGTTCTTTCACCATTCAGTGAGCTATAGGCTGAAATTCCACATTTTTCCGTTGAACATGCACGTTATGGCAACAAACGAAGCCATGGTCACTTAAAAGACACTGCCGAAACGCACATTCTCTTGATCGAAATTGAGAAATTTTGTCTTCCTTTTCAAGAGAGTTTTTCTTCTTTTGCATTCTTGACGTATCAGCCTTGAATCTTTTTTGGGTATTTATAAATCGCTTGTCAATTCAATCAGCTCACGCTTGTTGAATCCCTTACGAATGGAACTGCCTTCAATTTGAAAATCCACATTATTTCAGTTACTCAAATCCACTAGATTCCTACTCCTGTGTTTCCACAGAGGACATTCTTTTCGAAAGCAGGCTCTATAGTTTCAACTGAATGAGTTACTGGTTTATAAACAATGGTTAACTGAGTATAGCAAACTTGACAATGTGTCCAAGCGTGAATATAGTGAGTTTGGTAAACTGGATTCCTTAATAAATGTTAGGTGTTAATTGTTTTAGATTTGAAAATTTATTTTAAAACGCTTTTTTCGATAATTAGTAGCTGTGGCTGTGGTTCGCTCTTTACTGGGTCGCAGCTGTTGCAGCAACTCTGATGCAGTACAAGACAGCAACTGTGATGCAACCCTAAACATTTTAGCCTGTATGCTTTTATTGCAGGACAATTTAAATTATGAATTCATATTTTTCTAGTGTTATTAGCATCAATAAATCTATTAAAATACGTTCTCATTCATTAGTTGGATGATCTTGAATATGCTCGGGAAAAAGAAGCGAAAAAGAAGCAAAATTGCCGGGGAAAAAACAATGTATTTGATGAAACCCTTGGCGAAACGGGCTGCCCCTGAAGTCGATATTGATGAAGAATCTCCTGCCAAGAAATCAAAATATGAAGGTAATTTTGATATGTTTTGTCATTTTGATGGACGTATCGTGACTGTAGTTAAATTTTCGATTCTGTTTCTGCTGCATACTGTGCAATATGTTAAGACAAGAGGTTTCACCTTGAAACATTTACCTACCTCTTTATACATGTGCCTTTGGTCTTTGCTACGGGCCCTGGACTGAGAACTAAAAAAGTCTTCGTTTTCTTTCCTAACTTGACCTCTTTTCAGCTTTTTCTGGTTTTATTCGAAGAGTTTAGGTAACTTATAAGAGTGAAAACTGGCGCGTGTCATAACAAATAACCAGAGCAATCTAGTATTTGGTGTTTAGTGTAGCGATTAGTGTCTGATCTTAGTCTCTGGAAAAATATAACTACAAGCTTTAAAAAATGTCAAGAAATGTCCCCGATATTAGCCCAGTTTCAACATTTGTAATTTACTTATAATCTTTGGTTGTATCTAGGAGTCAAAATTTAAACAAGGGATCCCAAATCCCTTTTCTTATGTTTTCTTTATGTAAGTTTGTGTCTTTTTAGTTTTTTTTCTCAGAATCTTTACCACAATAGGTAAGTTGAACTGTTCAAAGAAAATACAGGGTTTTCATTTGAATTTTTCTAGTTTACGAAACGTCAGAATCTCTAGGAAGAAGATTGACAATTTTAGACTAATATTAAAGGGTCTGAAATTAAAGTTAAGGATCATTTAGCGCTTTCTTTAAGCGTTATCGGATATTGACATTGAAAAAAAAAAATTCTGGTCAAGGTATCAGTAGTGAGGCCAGTCTGCTTCCGAGCACATGCCCTCCCCTTCGAATCCCGATCTGGACACTTTCTTTTAACTTGTAACACAGGGAAATTAACATTGTTGGTTATTTTTGATGTTTGTTATGTTTGATGGATATGTGGTTTGTTATGTTTTTTGGTTATGTTTTATGTTTGTTTGATGTTGGTTATGTTATATTTATTGGGCGTTGGTTATGTTTGTTGTTGTTGGTTATATTTGATGGTTATGTTGTGTTGTTGTTTGATGGTTATGTTTGATGTTTGTTGGTTATGTTATGTTTGTTGTTAATGTAATGTTTGATGTTTGTTGGTTATGTTTGTTGGCTATGTTTGTTGTTATTGGTTATGTTTGTTGTCGGTTTTGTTTGATGGTTATGTTCGTGTTTGATGTTGGTTATGTTTGTTGGATGTTTGTTGTGTGATGGTTATGTGGTTTGTTGGTTATATTGTTTGTTGGTTATGTTTGTTGCTTTGGATATATTTGAAAATAAATGCTGTCACTAGCCAATGCCACCCCTTGTTCCAAGGCAAAATTCCCGCCTTGTTTTTAGACAAAATTACCCTTGTCTAGACGCGTTCCCAGGTGGTAGAAGTCATATTTGTTGTTTGGGAGTCATTTTCTTTCTTGAAGTGGGACAGTCAACATCAAAATGAATTCTTGTACATTATTGAATATTGAAAGATTTTGAAAGTGTTGATGAAACAGGACCTAGAGTGCCTAAGATGGCGGTGGAAGTTGCTTCTTGTTTCTAGGCAAAATTCTCCATGTCTAGACGCTTATACATATCCAAGCTGCCTCCCTGGGTGGTAGAAGCCATTTTATAGCACATTAGATACGTAGAGCTCTTAACCCTTTCGAACCTGTACAACGCATTCACCTGTTCTATTAAAGGGAAAACAATTGGCAAGACTCCATGACATACCCCTCTGGATTCCAGCGATGTCATACGACTCATACGACTTACCCCGTTTCAAACCGTCAGATCTAATATACTTGAAGGAATTTTACGTGATCCTACGACAGGAACACCTTAGGGAACCCCTGATTTTAACGTGACGACAGCTCACACCTTACGTAATGATTATGCAATACTGTGACGTGATACTTTTTTTTCGCCCGAAATTCCCAAAGCGTTTTTTTTCATTAACTTATTGGCGGCATACACTTTATGTAAGGTCATGTAATGATTGCGCATTCATCACTGCCAGATAATACCATTTTGACATTTTTCGCCCAAAAGCCTCAAGACGTTTTCTTTTTTCGGCGTTTCATTTTTCGCTCGAAACACCTTTCATATTTTTTTTCTTTTTCTATAGTTCTGACCCCGCCAGGACTCGAAAGGTCATTCCCATCCAATGGCATTGTGCCTTAACTGGAAGGACAAAATTGTTATTAACAGGATTTTTGTATCTGGAACCATATTCTAAAATTAACCTAGTGCATGACAGCCAAGATACCCCATTTCTGGCAAACGCTAGAATGACGTATTACTCATCAAGAGTGTGACAGTGACAAGGTAAATCATGACATAGCACTACAAAAATATACCAAGTCTTAAATTTCAACAAAAAAAATTCCAAACTGAACTTTGAAACATCTAGAGAATTTAACGATGACAAAACACGGCGCTACAAAAACATTCCAAGTGTTACATTTCAATGAAAAAATCCTGAAATGAACTTTGAAACATCGACAGAATGTAACAGTGACAAGGTAACCCACGACATAACACTGGAAAACTATTCCAGGTCTTACAGTTCAAGGAAAAAATTCCAATGGCATGGTGTTGCGTGTGTGTGTTGTTGTGTCTGTGTGTGTGTGTTTATGTTTTTTGTGTGTGTTTTTGTGTTTGTGTGTGTTTGTTTTGTTTTTGTGTTTGTTTTTTTTTTTGTGTGTGTGTTTTTTTGCGTGTGTTTTGTGCGTGTGTGTGTGAGTTTTTGTGTATGTGTTTTGTGCTTGTTTGTTTTGTGCTCGTGTGTTTTTGTGTGTTTTCTGTTTTTGTGTGTGTCTGTTTTTGTGGGTTTGTGTGTTTTTTGTGTTCGTGTGTTTTTTCTGTTTGTGTGTTTTGTATGTGTGTGTTGTTTGTGTTTTTTTGTGAGTTTGTTTTGTGTTCGTGGAGTTTTTTTGTGTGTGTGTGGGTTTTTATGTGTTTGTGTGTGTTTTTTGTGTCCGTGTGTGTGTGTGTCTGTGTTTGCGTGTTTTTATGTGTGTGCGTGTTTTTGTTTGTGTGTGTTTTGTGTTCGTGTGTGTGTGTGTCTGTGTGTGTGTGTGTGTGTTTTGTGTGTGTGTGTTTTTTGTGTGTGTGTGTGTGTTTGTGTATGTTTTCGTGTGTGTTTCTTTGTGTGTGTTTGTTTGTTTGTATGTGTTTTTTGTTCTTTTTTTTTTTTGTGTGTCTTTTTTTGTGTGTGTGTGTTTTTTTTTGGTTCGTGTGTTTTTGTGTGTGTGTTTTATATGTGTGTGTGTTTTGTGTTCGTGTGTTTGTATGTGTGTGTGTTTTGTGTGCGTGTGTGTTTTTTGTGTGCTTTTGTTTGTGCGTGTGTGTTTTGTTGTTCGTGTGTGTGTCTGTGTGCGAGTTTTTGTGTGTGTCGGTGTTTGTGTGTGTGTCTTTGTTTGTGTGTGTTTTTGTTTGTGTGTATGTTTTTTTCTGTGTGTGTATGTGTTGTATGTGTGTGTATGTTGAAAAAAAACATGAAAGATGTTTCGAGCGAAAAATGGAATACTGAAAAAAGAAAATGTCTTGAGGCTTTTGGTGAAAAATATCAAATTGGTATTATCTGGCAGTGATGGCTGCGCAATCATAACTTGACCTTACATAAAGTGTGTGCCACCATTAAGTTAATAAAAAAATGCGTTGGGTGTTTCGGGCAAAGAAAAGTATTACGTGAGAGTGTTGCATAATCATTACGTAAGGTGTGAGCTGTCGTTACGTTGCAAGCGGGGGTTCCCTCATGTGTTCCTGTGAGTAGGGATGACAGTAACAGTCCGGAACTAGATGGCGGCTGCCATCTACAATTGAGTCTAACGCTGACGGGATATAATTTATTCAAGGATTATCGATCGAGTCTAATGGGGTCAATTGATTTGTTGTTGTTCGTCTAGGTGTAATGACTCCGAGGGCGAAGTTTGCACATGCGCATTAACGGGAGAGAGATGTATTAATCTAGAACAAGGAGGGGAAGTGGATTTCTGAGAAAGCGATTTACAAAAATGAAGGGGAGAGGACTTCTAAGAAATTGATTTATATATTCTAAGGGGACTTATTGATCCATGAAAGGGGAATTTATTTGTTGTTTCTAATCAGAATTATTGATCCACGAAAGGGGAATTTATTTGTTGTTTCTAAGGGAATTATTGATTCATGAAAGGGGAATTTATTTGTTGTTTCTAAGGGGAATTATTGATTGAAGAAAGGGGAATTTATTTGTTGTTTCTAAGGGGATTTATTGATTCATGAAAGGGGAATTAGAAATGACATCACTTGTTTCCTAGGAATTATACGGGACTCTAAAGAGATAAATTAATATTCTATTTTTTAAATATGGCTTCTCAGGTCATTGCTCATTAAACTTAGCGATAAAATTAATATTCTATCGAAGCCATAATAGTGTAGCTAGGAACACCTTAGAGATGAAGAGATTAACACGGGAAAGGGTTTCCTAGGAATTTCAAATGTGACAGCGCAGGGATGCCAAAAAAAAGGAACACGCAGAAGTTACATCTTCTAAAAAGTCTCAAACTGTTTCGCCCAAAATATCTTCTAAAATGTCTCAAAAGTGTTTCGCCCAAATAATCCCTAAACGTAATTTCTGCGTGTTCCTTTTGTTTTAGCATCCCTGCGCTGTCACATTTGAAATTCCTAGGAAACCCTTTCCCGCGTTAATCTCTGCATCTCTAAGGTGTTCCTAGCTACACTATTATGGCTTCGATAGAATATTAATTTTATCGCTAAGTTTAATGACCTGAGAAGCCATATTTAAAAAAAAGAATATTAATTTATCTCTTAAGAGTCCCGTATAAATCCTAGGAAACAAGTGATGTCATTTCTAATTCCCCTTTCGTGAATCAATAATTCCCCTTAGAAACAACAAATAAATTCCCCTTTCTTGAATCAATAATTACCCTTAGAAACAACAAATAGATTCCCCTTTCGTGAATCAATAATTCCCCTTAGAAACAACAAATAAATTCCCCTTTCTTGGATCAATAATTCCCCTTAGAAACAACAAATTAATTCCCCTTTTGTGAATCAATAATTCCCCTCGATTATGTAAATCAATTTCTCGGAAGTCCTCTCCCCTTCATTTTGTAAATCACGTTCTCTGAAATCCACTTCCCCCCCTTGTTCTAGATCAATACATCTCTCTCCCGTTAATGCGCATGTGCAAACTTCTCTCTCGGAGAAAATATACTTGGACGAACAACAACAAATCAATTGACCTTGACCCCATTAGACTCGATCGATAATCCTTGAATAAATTATATCCCGTCAGCGTTAGACTCAATTGTAGATGGCTGCAGCCATCTAGTTCCGGACTGGTACTGTCATCCCTACTCCTGTGGCAGTGCTACATAAAATTGCGTCAAGCATGTTAGACTTGATGGTTTGAATCGGCGGTAGTCGTTTGACGTCATTGGAGTCCAGAGGGGTGTTTCATGGAGTCTTGCCAAGTGTGTTCCCTTTAATAGAACTGGTGACTGGGCTGTGCAGGTGCGAGGGGTTAAGAGCTCCACGTATCTAATGTGCTATAAAATGGTTTTCACCAACTGGGGAGGCAGTTTGGACATGTATAAGCGTCTAGACAAGGGTAATTTTGCCGAGAAACAAGGGGTAATTTCCACCGCCACCTTAGGCACTCTAGAACCCGTTTCATCAACACTTTCAATATTCAATAATGTATAAGCATTCATTTTGATGTTGACTGTCCCACTTCCAGAAAGAAACTGACTCTCAAACAACAAATATTGCTTCTACCACCTGGGAACGCGTCTAGACATGGGGAATTTTGCCAAGAAACAAGGCGGGAATTTTGCCTAGAAACATGGGGTGGTGTTGGCTAGTAACAGCATTTATTTTCAAATATATCCAAAGCAACAAACAACATAACGATCAAACAACATAACCATCAAACAACAAACAACCAACATCAAACAACAAACATAACCAACATCAAACAACAAACAAAACCATCAAACAAAACCAACAACAAACATAACCATCGAACTACAAACATAACCCACAAAAATAACCACCAACAACAAACATAACATAACCAACATCCAGCCAACATCAAACATAATCAACAAACATCAAACATAACCATCAAACAACAGCAAAAAATAACCATCAAACATAACCAACAACAACAAACCACACGACCAACAAACAACAAACATATCATAACCAACAAACAACATAACCAACAAACATCAAACATAACATAACCAGCAAACATGTTCAAAACATAAACAACAAACCACATAACCATCAAACAACAACAAAACATAACCATCAAGTATAACCCACATAACCTACATCCAAAAAACATCAAACATAACCAAAAACATAACAAACAACCAAAAAACCACATAACCATCAAACATAACCAATAATGTTGATTTCCCTCTGTTACAAGTAAAAAAAAAAGTTTCCGGATCGGGATTCGAATGGGAAGGCATGTGCTCGGAAGCCGACAGGCCCCACTACCGGTATCAGTGAGTGAGATAAGTCATTTATTTGTCTCAAACGTCTATGGCAAGTCTTACACAAATCCAGTGTAATAAGCATTATACTTTATTAGTTAACTCATGCGTTAAAGAATCTTCATAAAGAAAATTCTCAGAATGAGTATTCTGAGAATTCTTTCAGTTCTATCTGAGAGAACTTTCAATTATGAAAGTTCTTTGGTTATAGGTCAGTGCAAAGCTCCTCCCTCTGTAATTGATTAAATGTTGCCGTTTTTAACTTTAAAAATTATAATTCCACCCAGACATTAAGAATGTCTTGTATTTGATGTTTGATAAGCAACATTTTAGGTATTTCCGCAAATAATATCTCTGCAGAGTTCTGCTAAGTCGAACCATTGAATTGTGAAAGACATCATTACTAGCACTGACTTAAATAGGAGTTAACAAAGATGAAACCTCTAGATTGAAAGTCGAATTAAATTAGCCAAATATCGAATAAGATATGACCCTATTTAGATCTAAAAACATTTGTGTCTTGCAGTTTAACCTTTGAAATAACGAGACTAGTGATCAAGGCTATATAGTAACCATGGGGAAAAGGTTACCGGGTTTGAATCCCCCCCCCCCAACAACAAAAAAATGACCAGTATAAAATTAATAACAATTTATATAAACAAATTTTCAATAAATTTTGTTTAGATTTTTTGTACCCATCTTCTGAAAAAAAAATCTTTGATACGACCTAAAAGTAGGAAAATTTGATACTCTTTGAAACTGACCTGTAAATCTAATCTTTGATACTGACCCGTAAATATTAGACTGAAATGCTGGCTCTGTTTTTGAACTAGTTTTTTATTAATGCGAAAATAAATCTATTTTGTTTCTGTAACGGCTAGTGGGTTTGAGGAAGATGCCCTGTCCGACTTATCGGCTCAATATTAACCTCTCTGGATGTAATCTGTAAAATATATAGCAAATACTTATCCGACAATTTGTGAACTGAAACGCTATTGAGGAATAGGTGAGTAACAAAATTAAACACGTGGACTAAAGTATAAACATAGCTTGTTTACAAATACCTTTAGGTTGTGCTACATTAAATAATTACTGTTCCTTTTTGTTCACTTATCCAACACCTAATCCAGACCATTCCAAGTAGCAATACTCCTAATCTCGGGATGCTTGAATGCATTGAAAGTGCCGTGGTTTCTTCTAGATAAGCAATTTTCTTAGAATTGTACTGTTTAAAGTATCAGAGGCAAGGCTATAGTAAAGACCATGAGGCTTAAAATTTTTTTTCAGACGTACTGCATATAGAGGGGGTGGTAGCATAACCTTTGGATGGGGGCTCATTTGATTGAAAATCGGGAGTTATAGTGGCGTTTTTAAGAGTCAAAACTGATCGGAGAGCAAATACCTCTCCTCTTGTCCCCAAATGCATGTGATCGAAGTTTTGAGATAGTCATTTTTTTTCAAAATAGTTCGAAGATTATTGAAACATTCCCCGAGATCCTGGGCTCGAAGATGGCTCATTCGATTGGAAATTGAAACAGCTAGTATCCTTTTTAATAGTCAAGAGTGATTGGAAGGCAACTAAACACCCTCCCACGCCCACCCTTTCTCCAAATACATCCAATAAATCATCCAATCATGAGATACCCATTTTGCTCATCATAGTTGAAAGGTCCTGAAAGTATGTCTTTGAAGATGACGACCCCCCCCCACAGTCCTCAGGGCAAAGGTTGTAAGTTGTGCTCTGGGGGCATATAAGGTTTTTGTAGAAGGCGTTGTTGTAGAAACTTCAAAAAGGGCTCATTCGATTGGAAATTTAGAGGGCTAGTGCTTGTTTTGATAGTCGAAAGTAATCGGAGGGTGAATACCCCTCCCCCCCATGCCCATCATTCCTCCAAACACTTCTGATGAAAATTCTGATATAGCCATTTTGTTCAACGTTGTTGAAAAGTATGGAAATTATGTCTTTGAAGATGACACCCCTCCCCCCAGAGCCCTCAGGACAAGGGTTGTAAGTAATTCCCTTGGGGCATATAAGGTTTTATAGAAAGTGTTGTCGTAGAAAGTTCAAAAAGGGCTCATTCATTTGGAAATTGAGAGGACTAGTGCAATTTTTATTAGTCGAAAGTGATCGGAGGGCAAATGCCCCCCCCCCACGCCCATCATTTCCTAAAACACTTTCAATCAAAATTCTAAGATAGCCTTTTTGTCAACGTAGTTGAATGCTCCGAAAATTATGCCTTTAAGGATGACAAATTCCCCCCCCCGCCCAGCCCTCAGGGCAAGGGTTTTAAGTTATGCCCTGGGGGCATAAAGTTTGGTCATATTAACTTCGGAGGGGGCTCATTGGATCGGTAATCAGAAGCTCTAGTGCCCTTTTTAAGAGCCAAAGATACCGGAGGGCAGCTAACGCCCCCTCCCCCCAACACACTCACACACACAAACACATACGTTGTATTGTCCTGAAATACATCTAATAGAAAGTTTATTTTAATTTCTGGTTGTTTTGAGTTTCATCTAGTAATTTAGTTGTTGATAGTGATTTGTGGTAGTTTTACGTTTGGAATCTTATTTGACTTTATTTTCGCTCATTCTTCGCTTAATTTAGCTCTTTACTTCTCTTTGTAAAACTTGTCTTGCTGAAAAAGTTTTTTAAAGTAATTTCTGTTTGTTTTTGTTTTAGACTATTCACTAGTTTTTTTTCATAAAAAAAAAATATTGTATATCTCTTCAGTTTTCTTCTATAGAATCTATAGTATGGGTTGCTATTTGTATGTTGGAAACCCTTTTTCAACGATCTTTAAACCTGACACAAACAGCATTTTTTAAATTAATTTTATAGATTCTAAAGTTGACCTGAAAAATACAACTTAATATCATTCCCAAAAGATTCTATCTATGCTCTTTGACAACGTGGATACACTTACACTATTATTATTTATTTAAATTGTAAGAGCCGAAGTAGTAATAGTAGTATCCCCAAAACTTTCAACTTAATATCCCCGGTTGTTCTCGATATATTTCTGAGGTTTCTTCTTGGCAACCATTGAACACAATGCCTTTTGATTTATCTTAAAGCTACATTTAATTTTAAAGCATAATGGGCCATTTGCATAATTGTGGGGGGTTAACATGTCTAATATCCCTAAGGACAAATTTGCTGGAACGTTCTTCTATGCTGAACAAAATGGCTGTCTCAAAATTTTGACTGGATGCGACTGGAAAATAAATGGGCTTGAGAGAAGAACTGCCTGCCCTCCAATCTCTTTTTACTTTTTAAAAGGGCACCAGATACTCGCACTGTAATTGGAGTGCAAGGGGGAGGATTTCCCCCTTCGTATATCTAATAAAAACATTTTAAACAAGTAAAAACAAAGTGAAAACATTTTAAATGTATTTTATTTTCTGTAAAGTGGGATTTATATTCTGGTCTTGAGAAGGCGTGAGTATTGTCAGCCCTACTCATGTTAATTTTTGCTCGTTTTGAGTTTCACTCGGTTATTTGTTAGACATAATTTCTGGACCTTTCAATTACGTTGAAAAAAATGTATATCTCAAAATTTTTATTGGATTTGATTTTGGGAAATGGTGGGCGTAGGAGGGGGTTTAGTTGCTCTCAAACCACTTTCAACTGTTAAAATGGGCGCTGGCCCTTTCAATTTCCAAACGAATGAGCTGTTTTCGAAGTTTCTACGACAACAAATGGCCATCTCAAAATTAAAATCAGATCAATGTCGGGAAAATGTGAGGTGGGGGGGGGGTATACCCCCTCCTATCAATCTGAATCTTAAAAACAGCACTAAAAATTCTGATTACCAATCCAATATGCCTCCTCCAAAGGTTATACGATCACCCTTTCTATATATATCTTATATGCCCCAGGGCATAACTTATAACGGGTTTGTCATCCTTAAAGACATAATTTACAGACCTTTCAACTACGTTAAACAAAATGGCTATCTGAAAACTTTTATTGGATGTGTTTGAGGAAATGGCGGGCGCGGGAGAAGAGTTAGTTGCCCTCCAATCGCTTTTAACTATTAAAAAGGGCAATGGCTCTTTCCATTTCCAATCGAATAAGCTGTTTTCAAAGTTTCTTAGACAGCAAATGACCATCTCACAATTTGTATCAGATGCATTTCGCCAAAATACGAAGTGTGGAGGGGGGATTATCCACCCTCTGATCACTTTGAATCTTAAAACTAACATTAGAACTGCTAACTATCAGTTCAATGAGCCCCCTCCGAAGTTTATACGATGACTCTTTCTATATAAACCTTATAGGCCCCTAGGACATAAATTACAACCCTTGCCCTGAGGGCTATGGGGGGAGGGGGTGTCATCCTCAAAGACATATTTTCTAGATCTTTTAATCGCGTTGAATAAAATGTCTATATAAAAATTTGGATTGGATGGGTTTGGGGAAATATTGGGCATGGGAGGGGGGTTAGTTGCCCTTTAATTTCTTCAATTAGAACTTCTGATTACCAATCCAATATGCCTCCTCCAAAGGTTATACGATCACCCTTTCTGTATATACCTTATATGTCCCAGGGCATAACTTACAACGGGTTTGTCATCCTTTAAGACATAATTTACAGACCTTTCAATTACGTTAAACAAAATGGCTATCTGAAAACTTTTATTGGATGTGTTTGAGGAAATTGTGGGCGCGGGAGGAGATTTAGTTGCCCTCCAATCACTTTTAACTATTAAATAGGGCACTGGCTCTTTCAATTTCCAATCGAATAAGCTGTTTTCAAAGTTTCTTAGACAGCAAATAACCATCTCACAATTTGTATCAGATGCATTTCGCCAAAATACGAGGTGTGGAGGGAGGGGGGTTATCCACCCTCTGATCACTTTGAATCTTAAAAAGGGCACTAGAACTGCTAATTATCAATCCAATGAGCCCCCTCCGAAGTTTATACGATCACCCTTTCTATATATAAGTAGGAAGGGCACAATATCTCCCGGGCGTACATAATTTATTCAAGGATTCTCGATCGAGTCTAATGGGGTCAAGGTCAATTAATTTTTTGTTGTTCGTCTAGGTGTAATGACTCCAAAGGGAAGTTTGCACATGCGGATTAACGGGGAAGAGATGTATTGATCGAGGAAAAGAGGGGGGAGGGGAGTTTCTGAGAAAGTGATGCACATACTCGAGGGGAATGATTGTTCCACGAAAGGGGAATTAAGAAACAAATATGGCTTCTTTGATCTATAGGTCTGAGGGATAAAAGGTCTTTAGTGACAGACATAAATTAATATGCTATTTTAGAATATAGTTTCTCTAATCTTTAGTGACAGAGATAAATTAATATTCTATCGAAACCCTAATAATGTAGGTAGGAACATCTTAGAGATGAAGAGATTAACGCGGGCATTTTTTCCGGAGAATTTCAGATTTGACAACGCAGGGATGCCGAAACAAAGGAACACGCATAAATTACTTTTAGGGGATAATTTGGGCGAAACCGTTTTAGACATTTTAGGGGATTATTTGGGCGAAATAGTTTGAGACATTTTAGAAGATGATTTAGGCGAAACCGTTTGAGACATTTTAGAAGATGATTTCAGAAGATGATTTAGAAGATGATTTGGGGTGAAACTCTGTGGTCGTTATAATACACAGGTTCCATTTGAACAATGTTGTGAGATCCCCTACCCAACCCAAAGGGCCCCATCCCTCTCCCCAACCCCAAAGGGCCCCCCGGAACTCCGAGTTCCCAAATGCCCCGTACACTCAAATGCCCCCGGGTCCCAAAGGGCCCCCCAGCTTATTTGCCCCCCATTTTTTAATACTTTTTTATTAGTGCAGTTGAGACACAGAAGGGCACCATCCCCCAACTTTTTGGCACCCCTCCCACTATTAGTGTTTTGTTGTGGTTTACCTTGTCACAGTTACATTCTCTTGATTTTTCAAAGTTCATTTTGAATTTATTTTGTTGAAATGCAAGAGTTGGAATATTTAAGTAGTGTTTGTTGTGGTTTACCTTGTCACAGTTACATTGCCTTCGATTTTTCAAAGTTCATTTTGGATTTCTTTCGTTGAAATGCAAGAGTTGGAATATTTCAGTAGTGTTTTGTCGTGGTTTACCTTGTCACTGTTTACCGTATCACAGTTACATTCTCTTAATTTTTAAGAGTTCATTGTGTATTTCTTTCGTTGAAATGTACGAGTTGGAATATTTCAGTAGTGTTTTGTCGTGGTTTACACTGTCATAGTTACATTCTCTTGATTTTTCAAAGTTAATTTTGAATTTCTTTCGTTGAAATGCAAGAGTTGGAATATTTCAGTAGTGTTTTGTTGTAGTGTTACATTCTCTTGATTTTTCAAAGTTCATTTTGGATTTCTTTCGTTGAAATGCAAGAGTTGGAATATTTCAGTAGTGTTTTGTTGTGCTTTACCTTGTCACTGTTACATTCTCTTGATTTTTCAAAGTTTATTTGGATTTTTTTCGTTGAAATGCAAGAGTTGGAATATTTCAGTAGTGTTTTGTCGTGCTTTACCTTGTCACAGTTACATTCTTTTGATTTTTGAAAGTTTATTTTGGATTTCTTTCGTTGAAATGCAAGAGTTGGAATATTTCAGTTGTGTTTTGTCGTGGTTTATCCTGTCACAGTTACATTCTCTTAATATTTTTTCGTTGAAATGCAAGAGTTGGAATATTTCAGTAGTGTTTTGTCGTGGTTTACCTTGTCACAGTTACATTCTCTTGATTTTTCAAAGTTCATTTTGGATTTCTTTCGTTGAAATGCAAGAGTTGGAATATTTCAATAGTGTTTTGTCGTTGTTTACCCTGTCACAGTTACATTCTCTTGATATTCTTTCGTTGAAATGCAAGAGTTGGAATATTTCAGTAGTGTTTTCTCATGGTTTACCTTGTCAAACTTACACTCTCTTGATTTTTCAGTGTTCATTTTGGATTTCTTTTGTTGAAATGCAAGAGTTGGAATATTTCAGTAGTGTTTTGATATGGTTTACCATGTCACATTTACATTCTCTTGATTTTTCAAAGTTCATTTTTGAATTTTTTCGTTGAAATGCAAGAGTTGGAATATTTCAGTAGTGTTTTGTTATGGTTTACCATGTCACAGTTACATTCTCTTGATTTTTCAAAGTTCATTTTTGAATTTCTGTTGTTGAAATGCAAGAGTTGGAATATTTCAGTAGTGTTTTGTCGTGGTTTACCTTTTCACACTTACATTCTCTTGATTTTTCAAAGTTCATTTTGGATTTATTTCGTTGAAATGCAAGATTTGGAATATTTCAGTAGTGTTTTGTTGTGGTTTACCTAGTCACAGTTACATTCTCTTGATTTTTTTAAAGTTCATTTTGGTTTTTCTTTCGTTGAAATGCAAGAGTTGGAATATTTCAGTAGTGTTTTGTCGTGGTTTACCTTGTCACACTTACACTCTCTTGATTTTGCAATGTTCATTTTGGATTTCTTTTGGTGAAATGCAAGAGTTGGTATACTTCAGTAGTGTTTTGTTATGGTTTACCATGTCACAGTTACATTCTCTTGATTTTTCAAAGTTCATTTTTGAATTTCTGTCGTTGAAATGCAAGAGTTGGAATATTTCAGTAGTGTTATGTCGTGGTTTACCTTGTCACAGTTACATTCTCTTGATTTTTCAAAGTTCATTTTGGAATTCTTTCGTTGAAATGCAAGAGTTGAAATATTTGAGTAGTGTTTTGTTGTGGTTTACCTAGTCACAGTTACATTCTCTTGATTTTTTCAAAGTTCATTTTGGATTTCTTTCGTTGAAATGCAAGAGTTGGAATATTTCAGTAGTATTTTGTCGGGGTTTACCTTGCCACACTTACATTCTCTTGATTTTTTAAAGTTCATTTTGGAATTTCTTTCGTTGAAATGCAAGATTTGGAATATATCAGTAGTGTTTTGTTGTGGTTTACCTTGTCACAGTTATATTGCCTTCGATTTTTCAAAGTTCATTTTGGATTTCTTTTGTTGAAATGCAAGAGTTGGAATACTTCAGTAGTGTTTTGTCGTGGTTTACCTTGTCACAATTACATTCTCGTGATTTTTCTTCAATCAAGTTGGCAGTTGTGTGGTGTAACTTCCTTGTTTTCGTTGAAATTTGAGCAAGATTTGGAATATTTCAGTAGTGTTTTGTCGTGGTTTACCTTTTCACAGTAACATTCTCTTGATTTTTGAAAGTTCATTTTTGGATTTCTTTCATTGAAATGCAAGAGTTGGAATATTTCAGTAGTGCTTTGTTGTGCTTTACCTTGTCACAGTTACATTCTCATGATTTTTCAAAGTTAATTTTTTGAATTTTTCTCGTAGAAATGCAAGAGTTGGAATATTTCAGTAGCGTTTTGTTGTGCTTTACCTTGTCACAGTTACATTGTCTCGATTTTTCAAAGCTCATTTTTTGGATTTTTTTTCGTAGAAATACAAGAGTTGGAATATTTCAGTAGTGTTTTGTTGTGGTTTACCTTGTCACTGTTACATTCTTTTGATTTTTCAAAGTTCATTTTGGATTTCTTTAGTTGAAATGCAAAAGTTGGAATATTTCAGTAGTGTTTTGTTGTGGTTTACCTAGTCACAGTTACATTCTCTTGATTTTTCAAAGTTCATTTTGGATTTATTTCGTTGAAATGCAAGAGTTGAAATATTTCAATAGTGTTTTGTCGTGGTTTACCTTGTCACACTTACATTCTTTTGATTTTTCAAAGTTCATTTTGGATTTCTTTAGTTGAAATGCAAAATTTGGAATATTTCAGTAGTGTTTTGTTAAGGTTTACCTAGTTTCAGTTACATTCTCTTGATTTTTAAAGTTCATTTTGGAATTTCTTTCGTTGAAATGCAAGAGTTGGAATATTTCAGTAGTGTTTTGTCGTGGTTTACCTTGTCACACTTACATTTTCTTGATTTTTCAAAGTTCATTTTGGATTTCTTTCGTTGAAATGCAAGAGTTGGAATATTTCAATAGTGTTTTGTCGTGGTTTACCTTGTCACACTTACATTATCATGATTTTTCAAAGTTCATTTTGCAATTTCTTTCGTTGAAATGCAATAGTTGGAATATTTCAGTAGTGTTTTGTTGTGGTTTACCTTGTCACAGTTACATTGCCTTCGATTTTTCAAAGTTCATTTTGGATTTCTTTCGTTGAAATGCAAGAGTTGGAATATTTAAGTAGTGTTTTGTCGTGGTTTACCGTGTCACACTTACATTCTCTTGATTTTTCAATGTTCATTTTGGAATTTATATCGTTGAAATGCAAGAGTTGGAATATTTCAGTAGTGTTTTGTCATGGTTTACCCTGTCATAGTTACATTCTCTTGATTTTTCAAAGTTCATTTTGAATTTCTTTCGTTGAAATGCAGGAGTTGGAATATTTCAATAGTGTTTTGTCGTGGTATACCTTGTCACAGTTGCTTTCTCTTAATTTTTCAATGTTCATTTTCGGTATATGCCGTTGAAATTCATAAGTTGGAATATTTCAGTAGTGTTTTGTCGTGGTTTATCCTGTCACAGTAACATTCTCATGATGATTCAATGTTTATTTTGGATTTCTTTCGTGAAATGCAAGAGTCGGAATATTTCAGTAGTGTTTTGTCGTGGTTTAGCTAGTCACAGTTACTTTCTCTTGATTTTTCGAAGTTCATTTTGAATTTCTTTTGTTGAAATGCAAGAGTTGGAATATTTCAGTAGTGTTTTGTCATGGTTTACCTTTTCACATTTACATTATCTTGATTTTTAAAAGTTCATTTTGAATTTCTTTCGTTGAAATGCAAGAGTTGGAATATCTCAGTAGTGTTTTGTCATGGTTTACCTTGTAACGGTTACATTCTCTTGATTTTTCAAAGTTTATTTTGGATTTTTTTCGTTGATATGCAAGAGATGGCAATATTTCAATAGAGTTTTGTCGTGGTTTACCTTGTCATTGTTACATTCTCTTGATTTTTCAAAGTTCATTTTGAATTTCATTCGTTGAAATGCAAGAGTTCTAATATTTCAGGAGTGTTTTGTCGTGGTTTACCTTGTCACAGTTACATTCTCTTGATTTTTCAAAGTTCATTTTGAATTTCTTTCGTTGAAATGCAAGAATTGGAATATTGCAAAATTAGAATAACAAAATAAAAAGTAACCAAATCTGGGTCTATGTATGATCGAAACTGACTTCTAGGGTGTTGAGCTGATATCACCATCATATCCATCAGGGGCAACAAAATGTTCTTCTTGCTTTCTTTCAGTTCTGAGTCCACCGCTCTTGAGAATAAAGGGGACACGTGACTTTGCATCCTTCTGCATAGTAACGGATGGCCATTTAACATTAGACTCCAATCGAATTAGCCATTTTTAATGTTTCTAAGACAACACCTTCTATAAAAACCTTATATGCCCCCAGGGCATAACTTAAAACCCTTGCCCTGAGGGTTGTGAGGGAATATCCTCCTCAAAAACATATTTTCTGTCTGGAAATCAACTACGCTTAACAAAATAGCTATCTCAAAATTTTGATTGGACGGGTTTGGGGGAATTCTGGGAGTGGGGGGGGTTTAGTTGCCCTCTAATCACTTTCTACTATTTAAAAGGGCACAAGTCCTTTGAATTTCCAATCAAATGGGCCTGTTTTGAAGTTTCTACGACAACGCCTTCTATAAAAACCTTGTATGCCCCTAGGGCATAGCTTAAAACCCTTGCCCTTAGGGTTTAGGGGGAGTGTCCTCCTCAAAAACATATTTTCTATCTGAAAATCAACTAGCCTAGTCTGAACAAAATGGCTATCTCAAAATTTTGATTGGATATGTTTGGGGGAATGATGGGCATGGGGGGGCTAGTTGCCCTCCAATAATTTTCGACTATTAAAATGGGCACCAGCCCTTTGAATTTCCAATAGAATGAGCCTATTTGAAGTTTCTACGACAACGCCTTCCATAAAAACCTTATATGCCCCCAGGGCATAACTTAAAACCATTACCTTGAGGGTTGTGGGGGAGTGTCCTCCTCAAAAACATATTCTATCTGGATATCAACTACGCTAAACAAAACGGCTATCTCAAAATTTTGATTGAATGTGTTTGGTGGAATGATGAGCGTTTGGGGGGCGCCTAGTTGCCCTCCAATCACTTTCGACTCTTAAAAAGATTACTTGCCCTTTGAAGTTTCAATCGAATGAGCCTTTTTTGAAGTTTCTACGACGACGCCTTCTATAAGAATCTTATATGCCCCTAGGGTATAACTTACAACCCTTGCCCTGGGGGTTTTGGGGGAGTGTCCTCCTTAAAATATATTTTCTCTCTGGAAATCAACTAGCCTAAACAAAACGGTTATCTCAAAATTCAGATTCGATGTGTTTGGGGGAATAATGGACGTGGGAGGGCGGCTAGGTGCCCTCCAAGCACATTTTACTATTAAAAAGGGCACCAGCCCTTTGAATTTCCAATCGAATGAGCCTGTTTCGAAGTTTCTACGACAAAGCCTTCTATAAAAACTTTATTTACCACCAGGGCATAACTTAAAACCATTGCCCTGAGGGTTTTGGGGGAGTGTTCTCCTCAAAAACATATTTTCTATCTGGAAATCAATTACGCTGAACAAAATGGCAAATTGAAAATTTTGATTGGATGTGTTTGGGGGAATGATGGGCATGGGGGGGGGGGTGACTAGTTGCACTCATATCACTTTCGACTATTAAAAAGGGCACTATTCCTTTAAATTTCCAATCGAATGAGCCTGTTTTGAAGTTTCTACGACAGCACTTTCTATAAGAACCTTATATGCCTCCAGGGCATAACTTAAAACCCTTGCCCTGACGGTTGTGGGGGAGTGTCCTCCTCAAAAACATATTTTCTATGTGGAAATCAACTACGCTGAACAAAATCCATTGAACAACTTATGTTACTTTCTGCTCGTTTTGAGTTTGACTCGGTTATTTATTGTAATTTATTTATCAATGCTGATTTGTGGTAGTTTCACGTTTGGTAGATTATTTGATTTTGTTTTTGCTCATTTTTTGTTTAATGGAGTTCTTTACTTTTCTTTGAACAACTTATTTTGTGAAAAAAGTTTTTTTTAATTAATTTCTGTTCGTTTTATATTGAGATAGTCTTTTATGGGAAAAATAAAATAATACTTTAAATCTTTTTGTTTTTTAAGACTTTATAGTTTGGCCTTCTATTTGTATGCTGGAGAAAAATTTTCAGTAATTTTTAAAATATACACCCTTTTAAAAATTTGGAAACAAATAGTACTGTATAATTTAGTTTCATACCTCCTCTATTTGACCTGAAATGGAAAACTTGATACCATTCGGAAAAAAAATCTGTTTACTTTCTTTGATAGCATGGATGCACTTACGCTATTTTGATTTGGTTAAATTTTAAGAGCAGTAGTAGCCCCGAAAGTTTGAACATAATACCCTCAGTCGTTCTTGGGACACTGCTGAGATGCCTTATTTGGAATTAGCAATATCAAAGTGCATGTTGATTTAATCTTAAGGCAACATTTAGTTTTTAAACATAATGGGCAAATGGGAGGGTGGGCGTGGGATGGTGGGAGTGGATGGGGGATTAGTTGGCCTCCAATCACTTTTGACTATTAAAAAGGGCACCAGCCCTTTCTATTTTTAATCGAATGAGCCCTTTTCGAAGTTCCCACGACAACCTCTTCGATACGAAGTGCCTGGTCTAAACAACAATAACAACAAAAAATATCACTAATCACTTTCGACTAATAAAAAGGGTACTAGCCCTTTGAATTTCCAATCAAACGGATGGCCATTTAACATTAGACTCCAATCGAATTAGCCTTTTTTAAAATTTCTAAGACAACACCTTCTATAGAAACCTTATATGCCCCCAGGGCATAACTTAAAGCCCTTGCCCTGAGGGTTTTGGGGGAGTGTCCTCCTCAAAAACATATTTTCTGTCTGGAAATCAACTACGCTGAACACAATGACTATCTCAAAATTTTGATTGAATGTGTTTGGGGGAATAATGGGTGCCGGGGGGCTAGTTGGCCTCCAATAATTTTCGACTATTAAAAAGGGCACTAGTTCTTTCAATTTCCAATCAAATGAGCCCCTTTTGAAGTTTCTACGACAACGCCTTCTATAAGAACCTTATATACCCCCAGAGCATAACTTAAAACCCTTACCCTGACGGATGTGGGGGAGTCTCCTCCTCAAAAACATATTTTCTATCTGGAAATCAACTACACTTAGCAAAATAGCCATCTCAAAATTTTGATTGGATGTGTTTGGGGGAGTGATGGGAGTGGGGGGGGGGCTAGTTGCCCTCCAATCACTTTCGACTATTTAAAAGGGCACTAGCCCTTTGAATTTCCAATCAAATGGGCCTGTTTTGAAGTTTTTACGACAACGCCTTCTATAAAAACCTTGTATGCCCCAAGGCATAACTTAAAACCCTTGCCCTGAGGGTTGTGGGGGAGTGTCCTCCTCAAAAACATATTTTCTACCTGAAAATCAAGTAGCCTAGTCTGCACAAAATGGCTATCTCAAAATTTTGATTGGATGTGCTTAGGGGAATGATGGGCATGGGGGGGGGGCTAGTTGCCCTCCAATAACTTTAGACAATTAAAAAGGGCACTACCCCTTTGAATTTCCAATCGAATGAGCCTATTTGAAGTTTCTACGACAACGCCTTCTATAAAAACCTTATATACCCCCAGAGCATAACTTAAAACCCTTGCCCTGAGGGTTATGGGGGAGTGTCCTCCTTAAAATATATTTTCTCTCTGGAAATTAACTAGCCTACGCTGAACAAAATGGCCATCTCAAAATTTAGATTGGATGTGTTTGGGGGAATAGTGGGCGTGGGGGGGTGAGCTAGGTGCCCTCCAAGCACATTTTACTATTAAAAAGGGCACTAGCCCTTTCAATTTCCAATCGAATGAGCGTGTTTCGATGTTTCTACGACAAAGCCTTCTATAAAAACTTTATATGCCACCAGGGCATAACTTAAAACCCTTGCCCTGTGGGTTGTGGGGGAGTGTCCTCCTCAAAAACATATTTTCTATCTGGAAATCAACTACGCTGAACAAAATGGCAAATTGAAAATTTTGATTGGATGTGTTTGGGGGAATGATGGGTGTGGGGGGGCGACTAGTTGCACTCATATCACTTTGAATTTCCACTCGAATGAGCCTGTTTTGAAGTTTTTACGACAGCGCCTTCTATAAGAACCTTATATGCCTCCAGGGCATAACTTAAAACCCTTGCCCTTACGGTTGTGGGGGAGTGTCCTCCTCAAAAATATATTTTCTATGTGGAAATCAGCTACGCTGAACAAAATGGCTATCTCAAAATTTTGATTGGATGTGTTTGGGGAAATGTGGTATGGAAGGGGTGTTAGTTGCCCTCCAATGACTTTTGACTATTATAAAGGGCACTAGCCACTCCAATTTCCAATCAAATGAGCTCTTTTCGAAGTTTCTACGACAACTCCTTCGATACAAAGTGCCCGGGTAAGGAGAGAAAAAAACACCCACATTGTGGCCACATCTTTCTTTACTTAGGCAGCGCTAGCGCGCTGCCTATGATATAAATATAGGATATCTTTGTTTAGGTTAAACAAATAAATTGATATCTAATCAAGTGCGGTTATTCCTAGTTTTTGGCTCACCAGAGAGACATTAATTTGAACTAAAAGATCTTAATACTCAGAGTTCAAGCCTTGCCCAGCTATTCAAGAGTTAAGCTTTCAATTAGAAGAATTCGATAACCTTAAATGTAGAATAATCCCTTTTATCGGTGAACGACGTGGCCTATAGAGGAAATTTCGGGAGTAACCGGGAGTAACCAGCTGCACAAAAACTACAAGAACTCTTATCTGAGAAAAAAAAGCCATTTGAGTTGGTACACCAATTTTATTCCCAAATTAGTAGAAAGGCACTAGAGTTTGCAAAAATTTATCCTGGTATAAGGGTAGATGACATAACTATTAGCATTTTTAAAATTGGTATGCTCCCTTCAATTGGAAAGAAAGTTCATGAACAAAATAAAGCAACAGACGACCAAGATGAATTATTAGCTCTGGCAAATAGATTTGAATCGATTTATTTAATGTATACAAACTTCTCAGGCATGTCTTGGGAGCAGCGGTGACTGACTCAAAAGGCAAGACTTCCCCTATAAAACAAAGATATAAATCCAGAGTAGAATTTCAAGACATAAGAAATTATAATCACAACCCAAAAATATATTTGAACTTTGAAGGGACCAGCTGTTTTATATTTAATATTCTAATACCAAGTAGGAGATAATTATTCCAGGAATAAATTTAGTGAAAGAAAAAAAGTTCGCATAAAATGCTGGACTTACGGGGGTCCACCTAGACAATCAGAATGTGAACTAACCCCACGTGTGTCCGCCGTGGTGAAACAGGACACAAATCAAAATATTGTTTAGCTCCAGCACCTATAAACCAAGCCCAAGAAACTTGTTAGGGCAATTTTTGCCGAAAGTACTGCAACCTGCGGGCAATGGTTAGGGAATCACCAGAAGGCGCATGCCCAGATTTCGTAGTTTGTAGATATAGATTAACCTTTAAGACTAGACCTAGTGTGACTAAGAGTCACGGACATGTCATGACAGAGAATCATGTACTTCAGAGGGAGGTTGATCGGACACCTCTCAAGGGCACAAAAATGGGTTGCGTCCACCTCTTAAAGATACAAAAAAGGGTTGCGTTCACCTCTTAAGTATGCAAAAAAGGGTTGCGTCCACCTCATAAGGAAGCGAAAAGGGTTTGCATCCATTAGGATGCGAAAAAGGGTTGCATTCCAACGCGCAAAGGTTGCATATGCATATGATCACAGAGTATTCATGATCATGAACCAGGATTGAAGTCTCCCAGGCTAAAAAATTGTGACAAAGAAAGTAAGGACATTACTGAAATGGCTTCTAAAAATATGAATAGCAGGATACCGAAAATTTTTCAAAATTTGACATTTCGGGTAGACCTCAGAACCAGAAATGTCAAATTTGGGAGAAAAAGGAAATCCCTTTTTTTCGGAAAAGGTTAGAAGATCTTCATCTGGTTCCCGTGAATGGCTAATTGTATACAATGAATGATTCTGACTAGGATAAAGACGTCAATTTAAGATCATTTTACTTAAAAAACTAGTTAATTGAGTCAACCGTTTCTTGCATTCGAATCCTTTTTGGGGGGCCCAGATAGGAGCTGTAAAAACCTGAAATATATTAAGACAATATGGTGTTTTTGGAAATATGTACTGCCAGATTGAAGAGGCAGTAAAGAAGTAAAACCTCTTTAAGAGAGGAGATGAAGTTGGTGGTAGTTATCCACTCTTAGAGAAAATATTTTCACTCGTGACCTCTTTGATATTCGGTCAATTGATACCAGAGGAAAATCGCAACTTAGAGCAAATGATGACCAATGAACATTGATAAAATATAGTAATAGCACCATCTAAGGAACATTGATGAGACTGAAACGAATCGCCCCTAGGATTTAGAATATTGTTGAAAATAAAAGGCACTGCTGATAGGATTTAAAATATACGTCAAATATAGGATATGGATTATGGAAATTATATAAAGCTACTCCTTGTAACGTAAACGCACACCAACTTAAACTGGTAATAATTTGTGATTTTTCTGTCTCCTTTAAAAGAGATGAGTTCAGAATGTTCGAAAGGTTCAAATTTCATAACTCGTATTTTTTTCAAATAGAGAACGGGTACAGTTTTTTTGGGTAGAATATACTCTTTTAAGGATTCACTTATAATTTGGAAAAATAATCTACTCACCGGAGTACAGTCATAGCTGTCAATAAAGAGCAAGAGTTATGACTGAGCCGTCATTTTACTTGATAACGCCACGCTTGAATCACAAAAGCTAAAAGAAAACCTGAAACTTCTGAAGCATAGTAAGGCTAAAATGTTCTACTACATTTCGGAAGACGAAATTGAATATTTACTTTCTAATTATTTTCAGAATAGGGTTAGTTCAACCATTGAACTGGATGAAGTGAGGCAAATACGAGTTTCCTTGCAAGAAGAAAAAGGGAAAGATGTAACAACATATTGGACATCGACTTTTAACATTTTTACACTCCCTATATATATATATATATATATATATATATATATATATATATATATATATATATATATATATATATATATATATATATATATATATATATATATATATATATATATATATATATATATATATATATATATAAAAAAAAATATATATATATATATATATATATATATATATATATATATATATATATATATATATATATATATATATATATATATATATATATATATATATATATATATATATATATATATATATATATATATATATATATATATATATATATATATATATATGTAATAGGACTTCTTTCAGTAGGACTGATATTCAAAAAATTTAGAAAATTAGAGATAGATTATCGAGACCAAAAGTCTCGGGGGTTCCATTTAGAAGCAGTATCAGGAGAAATTGAGGTACAATGGATCTTAGTAAATTTGTGTTTCTTTTCTTTCATTCCTTTTAAAACATAAATTATACTAAAATTTTAAGTGGGAAAGACTGTAAGGAGGCCTTATTTTTGTGTAATTTTGGTAATTCAATTTCAGTGAAAGGTGGAATCCCCTTTGCTCCAATTGGTCAGAAATAAGACGACAATTTCAAATTAGCTTTAATTTGAAATAACTTTGCTTTGTACAACTAGTCATAAATCTTGTAGTGACAATTCTTTGTTTAAGCTCGAACGACTTTTGAACCCATAATAAATAGTTGAATACCCAATTTAGACTAGTTTTGTATAAGACAGAGTGGAAGTTCGTAATGTTATGACATTTCAAGCTTTGAGAATCAAGGCTAAAAAAACTACTTTTTAACGAAAAGGTTGGTGATTGGCTATAAAGACGTGGGAAAAGTAGTTAAGCGAATCAAGTACTAAATTGAATAAAATGTACGGATCAGAGACAAATCCGGGTTGTTTTGCCTCGAAAGCTAGGAACTAGGTAAGTGAAGTTCTTTTTAACTAAGATAAAAGACTACCACTAGCCTGTATAAATTTCCTTTGAGAATAACACTGAAATAAAATATCATTGAGTAAATTTAAGTCAGATGAACAATTTTGCTTTGTCGCAAAAGTGAATATAATGTATTTATCACGACTAGAGCATGGATTGAATGCTATCATGAAGCACATTGAAGAAAATGGATTAACTCACCTAATGAGAAGAAAGTGAAAATGTATTCTTTTATTACATTTCCGTCAACAAAAATGTTTTTTTTATAATACTTTTTTTTATTAGACACTCTAGATGACCGTTTACTCCACTTTCTCTCTCTCTATCATTATAGAGAGAGGCGTCCTGGCGTCCAAGAGGTATTGAGATTGTGCACAAAGTAAAAACTTACAATTGTTATTTTAGTCTATAGCTGGTAGTGGGAATATCAAGAACAAAAATGATTGAATTTGAGAAACAGAAGATCTTACGGAATATAGTCGAATTGCAAAAATGTTTAGTGTTAGATAATGACTTTTTGGAATTAACTCTTCAACGGAAAATATTTTCTCTAGAAGTGCTTAACAGAATAATGGGAACTTATTTCCCATCTTTGGACTATTGTATGAAGCTTATGCGTTGTGAATCAAATGCATTTACTCAATTTATTGATATATTAATTGAAACGAAGCAAAATGATATTGTGATTCTGCTTTTAACCACTACCTAGAAATTTATTCTTTAAAACAGTAGGAAATAAGTTTTTGTGACGATACTCAATTAATTCTCCTCCACCTGCTCCTAAAACACAATGTTTTTTTTTATTGATCTTGAGCCAGTTTCTTCTTGGCAGTGAGACGGACAACATCGAAAAAATGTATCACACATGTTCACTATGTTTATATACATTGGGCAGCTGGTCATCTTGTGATAATTGTACTACAGTTGATGACTATAATGAAAAGTGTAGATTATGCAATCCGTGTAAACTGCATAAGGGATATGCTGTACAAATTAAGGACTGTAATACTTGTCTTGAAGAGACTTGTGACTCTCATCCTAATGGATATCTATGCTCCAACTGTCATTATGATAAGTGTGACCAGTGGCAAAATACTTACCCTGGTATGATTGGAAAACCCCTAAACGTGACTTCAGTTTATTTCTAAGGGATTGGTATCGTCATGGATTTAAATTGTATTGAGAAGAAGAATTTGGAGCACGTTTCAATTGTAAAAAACATGAACAGACTATGATTCCTGCGTCATCGTTGTAAGGACAATGCTAGTGATGATTATAAAACCTAGCGATTTTTATTTGGCTGTGACAGAAAGAGATTCTTCATATGAGAATATTGTGTGCGACATTACTTCAAATAATCAGATAGAAACAGGTGAATTTTTCAATATGAACTGTAATAGTATCATTGACTTCACAAGAAGATTTAATAAAAATGAAGTTACAATATATTGTGGAAAATGTGACCCTGACTTTGCACGCCAGGATCAGTACAAGTTGAATCCCAATGATCTGCCACAACTAATCGTTGTCGACGACGATGACTATGATGATGACAATCTAAATGACTATGAAGAAGAAGAAGAAGAAATCTAAACAATGGTTACAAAAGACTTTTTTTATAGTGCATATATATTTTATTAATAAACAAATTCACATAAATTTTTAAAACACTTTATTCTTAGGGCATTGAAATCAATGTTGTACAGGTCTGAGAGGGTATTTTCTACTAGAAAGTCATTCAAGCGTGGACTGTGTTCATAAATGTTGAGAAATTCACTGAAAGTATAGTCACGACATCGAAAAATGAAATGAAGTAATGCATGAAAATCACAGCTTTTGGTTGATAAATCTTGTACAAGCATCCAATTTTGAATAATTGTTTTCCCACTTCCTTCAAGGTAGTTTTTGATGTGTGGTGTGTAAAATGCATATGGTAGACCAAGAGGATCAAACAATTCAATATTCTTCGCTGTTTGAAAGATACATAGCCAATGATCCATCTGCACAGTTGATGGACTACTATTAACAATGATAATTGTTTTGTTAACAGTATGAATATAATCAAGGAGATATAATCTCTGAATATAATCTGAGGGTATGCAATAAGATTTGTGTTTGAATATGTAATGATGCATGTTAAGTACATTAAATATTTGATCGGTTTTCATGATGCCAGTTCTTATAGAACACTGCCGTCGAGAGTAGTTTCTAAAAAAATTTCAAATTAACTGAGTGATATTAATGCTACACTCTCTATAAATGGTTTGTCAAAGATACACTCTAAACGTACAGTACCCGTTCGGACAATACTCATATCTTGAGTACCAGACAAGTCCAAAACAATGATGCCATGACTTTTTGCGAACACTGAATCGGTTATATCATTTTCATATAGTTGAGAATCTCGATCTAGGGATTGCATTGTCAATTCATGTAGGGTCTCATAGGATTTATCAAAGGACAAATTGTAGAGAGGAATTCCATTTACTTTACATACAAGAGAGGAAAGTCCAAATAGTTCAAATTCATGTGGCGAACTTGTCCACAATCCTATGACACTGGCACTTTTTACAAAAGCCAAAGCAAGTTTCGAAGAAATTTCACCATTGATAAATGAAGAATCGGTGTAGGTACTTGATCCAGTGGCAATATGACGTTGATTGGCGATTGGGTGAGGAACGAGCAGTTTGATGTTATTCCCAGAGGCTCTTAGTTTTTCAATTGCCAAAGCAACAGAACTCATAACCTGTTGTTTTTGCACATGAAGTATTGCCGGGGTGAGATTGACATTAGCATCGGGTACTGCATCAAGTGTTTTTCTCAATACAAAATTGGACGGTGCAAGTTAAAACTTTATATCAATTTTAACATTGGGGGGCATCCATTGGAAAATATTGAATATGTCATGATTGAGTCTAAAAACTAAATGATACTCCTTGCTCACTGCCCAAGTGAGTTCACCGTCAGTATCAACATTTGATCCATAGTCTTAGCCCATTGGCAGACCTCTCAATTTCTTATAGGTCATTGGAGAGTAGAGAGGTCCTATTGACTCGTGACAGGGCTCCATATATTGGCATAGACTCCCTAGGGAGATGGTTTTTCTCACTGAGAATGAAAAAACAGGATTTTTCTCACTTGAAAAAACAGGATTTTTCCCACTTTGATGGATGTTTCTTGGATGGTTATGAGTGTCAGTCAATTTATTTGTTGTTTTTCATGGATGTCAAAAGCAATTTATGTCTGTTTTATGGTTTTTCTCACTGAGATTGGAAAAACAGGATTATTCTCACTTTGATGTATGTTTCAAGGAGAAGTGTCTCCAGTCGATGTTTGTTAATGTCTTTGGAGTTCATCCAGGAGAAATTTTTCCGGGTGAAGTTTATTAATGTCTGACAGGTGATGTCAAGGTTGATTGATTTGTCAAGAAAAGGGGAATAATTTGTTGTTTCTAAGGGGAATTATTGATTCAAGAAAGGGGAATTAATTTGTTGTTTCTAAGGGGAATTATTGATTCACGAAAGGGGAATTAATATGTTGTTTCCAAGGGGAAAGTGGGGAAGAGATATTTTGATCTAGGACTCGAGAGGGAAAATGGATTTCCGAGAAATTGATTACGTAACCTAGCCTAACCTTATGGGCTCGTGAGAGGACTCCATATATGGGCATAGAGTCCCTAGGGAGATGGTTTTTGTCACTGAGAATGAAAAACAGGATTTTTCTCACTTTGATGTATTTCCAAGGAGAATTGTCTCCGGGCAAAGTTTATTAATGTCTTTGGAGTTCGTCCAGGAGAATTGTTTCCGGGCGAAGTTTATTAATGTCTGACAGGTGATGTCAAGGTTGATTGATTTGTCACGAAAGGGGAATTAATTTGTTGTTTCTAAGGGGAATTATTGATTCAAGAAAGGGGAATTAATTTGTTGTTTCTAAGGGGAATTATTGATTCACGAAAGGGGAATTAATTTGTTGTTTCTAGGAGGAATTATTTATTCAAGAAAGGGGAATTAATTTGTTGTTTCTAAGGGAAAGGTGGGGAAGAGATATATTGATCTAGGACTCGAGAGGGAAAATGGATTTCCGAGAAATTGATTGCGCAACCTATACTAACCTCATGAGCTCGTGACGGGAGTCCCTATATGGGCATAGAGTCCCTTGAGGGGAGAGGATTTCCGAGAAATTGATTGCGTAATCGAAGGGAGAGATTTCCAGAGAAATTTATTACATAATTTGTAGAACCCTATCAGGAGCTCGTGACGGGAATCCATTTATGGGCATAGAATGACGTAATCAACTAGGACAAATGGATTTCTGAGAAATTGATTACATAATCGGTAGAACCCTATCAGGAGGTCGTGACGGGGGTCCATATATGGACATAAATAGTTAAGAATTTAGTTTTTAGCTTAGAGTCTTAGCTTAGAGTTTTTTGTTGTAGTTCTAATTTAGTTTAGTTTTAGTTAAGAGTTTAGAGTTTTAGTTAGGGTTGTATTTTAGTTTAGTAATAGTGGAAAGTTTAAAGTTTTAGCTTAGAGTCTTAGCTTAAAGTTTTTGTTAGAGTTCTAGTTTAGTTTAGTAATAGTTAAGAGTTTAGAGTTTTAGCTTAGAGCCTTAGTTTAGAGTTCTTGTTAGAGTTCTTGTTTAGTTTACTAATAGTTAAGAGTTTAGTTTTTACATTAGAGTTCTTAGCTTAGAGTTTTAGTTAGAGTTGAAGTTTACTTTAGTTTAAGTTAAGAGTTTAGAGTTTTAGCTTAGAGTCTTAGCTTAGTGTTTTTGTTAGAGTTCTAATTTAGTTTAGTAATAGTTAAGAGTTTAGTTATTAGCTTAGAGTTTTAGTTAGAGTTGAAGTTTAGTCTAGTAATAGTTAAGATTTTAGAGTTTTAGCTTAGAGTCTTAACTTAGAGTTTTAGTTAAAGTTGTAGTTTTAGTTAAGAGTTTACGAGTTTTAGAATAGAGTCTTAGCTTAGAGTCTTAGCTTAGAATTTTAGTTAGAGTTGAAGTTTACTTTAGTTTTAGTTAAGAGTTTAGAGTTTTAGCTTAGAGTCTTCGCTTAGAGTTTTTGTTGAAGTTCAAGCTTAGTTTTGTTTTAGTTAAAAGTTTTGAGTTTTACCTCAGTGTGTTAGCTTAGAATTTTTGTTAGAGTTCTAGTTTACTTTAGTTTCAGTTAAGAGTTTAGAGATTTAACTTAGAGTCTTAACTTAGAGTTCTAGTTGAAGTTCTAGTTTAGTTTAATTATATTTAAGAGTTTAGAGTTTTTACATTAGAGTCTTAGCTTAGAGTTTTTGTTAGAGTTCTACTTTAGTTTAGTTAAAGTTAAGAGTTTGGAGTTTTACCTTAGAGTCTTAGCTTAGAGTTTTAGTTAGAGTTGAAGTTTACTTTAGTTTTAGTTAAGAGTTTAGAGTTTTAGCTTAGAGTCTTAGTTTAGAGTTTTAGTTAGAATTGAAGTTTAGTTTACTAATAGTTTAGAGTTTTAGCCTAGAGTCTTAGCTTAGACTTTTAGTCTTGTGTCTTAGGTTAGAGTTATAGTTAGATCTCTAGTCTAGTTTAGTTTCAGTTAAGAGTTTAGCATTTTGCCTTAGAGTCTTAGATAAGAGTTTTGTCAGAGTTGAAGTTTAGTTTATCTATAGTTACGAGTTTAGAGTTTTACAATAGAGCCTCAGATTATAGTTTTAGCTAAAGTTGAAGTTTAGTTTAGTCATAGCTAAGAGTTTATAGTCGCAGCCTAGAGTCTCAGCTTAGAGTTTTTGTTGAAGTTCTAGTTTCGTTTAGTTTTAGTTAAGAGTTTAGAGTTTTACCTTAGAGTCATAGCTTGGAGTTTTAGTCAGAGTTGAAGTTTACTTTAGTTTTAGTTACTAGTTTAGATTTTTAGCTTAGAGTCTTAACTTAGAGTTTTTGTTGAAGTTAAGTTTAGTTTTAGTTAAGAGTTTTACCTTAGAGTCTTAGCCTCGAGTTTTAGTCAGAGCTGAAGTTTGGCTTTTAGCTTTAGTTTAGAGCTTAGAGTCTTAGATTAGATTTTTGGTTAGAGTTGAAGTTTAGTTCAGTTTTAGTTAGGAGTTTAGAGTTTTACCTTAGAGTCTTAGCTTAGGTCTTAGTTTTAGTTAGAGTTCTAGTTTAGTTTAGTTTTAGTTGAGAGTTTAGAGTTTTACTTAGAGTCTTAGATTAGAGTTTTAGTTAGAGTTGAAGTTTAGTTAAGAGTTTAGAGTTTTTAGCTTAGAGTCATAGCTTAGAGTTTTTGTTAGAGTTCTAGTTTAGTTTAGTTATAGTTAAGAGTTTGAGTTTTACCTTAGACTCTTAGCTTAGAGTTTTAGTTAGAGTTGAAGTTTAGTTTAGTAGTAGTTAAGAGTTTAGAGTTTTAGATTAGAGTCTTAACTTAAAGTTTTTGTTAGAATTCTAGTTTAGTTTAGTTTTAGTTAAGAGTTTAGAGTTTTACCTTAGAGTCTTAGCTTAGACTTTTAGCTAGAGTTGAAGTTTAGTTTATTAATAGTTAATAGCTTAGAGTCTTAACTTAGACTTTTCGTTAGAGTTCTAGTTTAGTTTAGTTTTAGTTAAGAATTAAGAGTTTTACTTTAGAGTCTTAGCTTAGAGTTTTAGCTAGAGTTTAAGTTTAGTTTAGTTATAGTTAAGAATTTAGAGTTTTAGCTTAGAGTCATAGCTTAGAGTTTTAGTTAAAGTTGTAGTTTAGTTGAGTTTTAGTTAAAGAGTTTAGAGTTTTAACCTAAAGTCTTAGCTTAGAGCTTTAGTTAGGTTTGAAGTTTATTTTAGTTATAGTTAAGAGTTTTAGCTTAGAGTCGTAGCATTGAGTTTTAGCTAGAGTTGAAGTTTAGTTTAGTTAAGAGTTTAGAGTTTTAACCTAGAGTTTCGTTAGAGTTCTAGTTTAGTATAATTTTAGTTGAGAGTTTAGAGCTTTAGCTTCGAGTCTTAGCTTAGACTTTTTTTTAGAGTTGAAGTTTTAGTTTAGTTTTAGTATATAGTTTTACCTTAGAGTCTTAGCATAGAGTTTTAGTTAGAGTTCAAGTTTGATTTAGTTTTGGTTAAGAGTTTTAGCCTAGAGTCTTAGCTTAGAGTTGAAGTTTAGTTTAGTTATAGTTAAGAGTTTAGAGTTTTTAGCTTAGAGTCATAGCTTAGAGATTGAAGTTTAGTTTAGTTTTAGTTAAAAGTTTAGAGTTTTACCTTAGAGTTTTAGCCTAAAGTTTTAGTTAGAGTTGAAGTTAAGCTTAGTTATAGTTAAGAGTTTAGAATTTTAGCTTAGAGTCTTAGCTTAGAGTTTTAGTTAGAGTTCTACTTTAGTTTACTTTTAGTTAAGAGTTTCGAGTTTTACCTTGGATTTTTAGCTTAGAGTTTTAGTTAGAGTTTTACCTCAGTTCAGGTTTAGGTTAGAGTTTAGACTTTTACCTTATATTCATATATTAAAACTCCTGCTAGAGTACTTGTTTAGTCTATTTTTAGTTAAGAGTTTAGATCTTTATCTTAGAGTCTTAGCTTAGAGTTTTAGTTAGAGTTATAGTTTAGTTTAGTTTTAGTTAAGAGTTTAGAGTTTTACCTTAGAGTCTTAGCTTAGAGTTTTAGTCAGAGTTGAAGTTTACTTTAGTTATAGTTAAGAGTCTTAGCTTAGAGTCTCAGCTTAGAGTTTTCGTTGAAGTTTAGTTTAGTTTTAGTTAAGAGTTTTACCTTAGAGTCTTAGCTTAGAGTTTTAGTCAGAGTTGAAGTTTACATTAGTTTTAGTTAAGAGTTTAGAGTTTTAGATTAGTCTTAGCTTAGAGTTTTAGTTAGAGTTGAAGTTTAATCTAGTAACAGTTTAGACTTTTAGTCTAGAGTCTTAGCTTAGACTTTTAGCCTAGAGTCTTAGCTTAGAGTTTTAGTTAGAGTTCTAGTTTAGTTTAGTTTTAGTTAAGAGTTTAAGAGTTTTAGCTTAGAGTCTTAGCTTAGAGTTTTTGTTAGAGTTGAAGTTTAGTGTAGTAATAGTTTAGAGTTTTAGCCTAGAGTCTTAGCTTAGACTTTTAGCCTAGAGTCTTAGCGTTGAGTTTTAGTTAGAGTTCTACTTTAGTTTAGTTTTAGTTAAGAGTTTAGAGTTTTAGCTTAGAGTCTTAGCTTAGAGTTTTAGTTAGATTTCTAGTTTAGTTTAGGTTTAGTTAAGAGTTTAGACTTGTAGCTTAGGGTGTTAGCTTAGAGTTTTATTTAGAGTTCTAGTTTAGTTTAGTTTTAGTTAAGAGTTTAAAGTTTTACCTTGGAGTCTTAGCATAGAGTTTTAGTTAGAGTTCTAGTTTAGTATAGTTTTAGTTAAGAGTTTAGAGTTTTAACTTAGAGTCTTAGCTTAGAGTTTTAGTCAGAGTTGAAGTTCACTTTAGTTATAGTTAAGAGTTTAGAGTCCTAGCTTAGAGTCTCAGCTTAGAGTTTTTGTTGAAGTTTAGTTTACTTTTAGTTAAGAGTTTAACCTTAGACTCTTAGCTTAGAGTTTTAGTTAGAGTTGAACTTTACTTTAGTTTTAGTTAAGAGTTTAGAGTTTTACCTTAGAGTCTTAGCTTAGAGTTTTAGCTAGAGTTGAAGTTTAGTTTAGAAATAGTTTCGAGTTTTACCCTAGAGTCTTAGCTTAGAATTTTAGCCTAGAGTCGTAGCTTAGAGTTTTAGTCAGAGTTCTAGTTTAGTTTAGTTTTAGTTAAGAGTTTAGAGTTTTACCATAGAGTCTTAGATTAGAGTTTTTGTTAGAGTTGAAGTTTAGTTTAGTTATAGTTCAGAATTTAAGAGTTTTACCTTAGAGTCTTAGATTAGAGTTTTAGTTAGAGTTGAAGTTTAGTTTAGTTATAGTTAAGATTTTAGAGTATTAGCTTAGACTCTTAGCTGAGAGTTTTAGTCAGAGTTGAAGTTTACTTTAGTTTTAGTTAAGAGTTTAGAGTATTAGCTTAGACTCTTAGCTTAGAGTTTTAGTCAGAGTAGAAGTTTACTTTAGTTTTAGTTAAGAGTTTAGAGTTTTAGCCTAGAGTCTTAGCTTAGACTTTTAGCCTAGAGTCTTAGCTTAGAGTTTTAGTTAGAGTTCTCGTTTAGTTTAGTTTTAGTCAAGAGTTTAGAGTTTTACCATAGAGTCTTAGATTAGAATTTTTGTTAGAGTTGAAGTTTAGTTTAGTTATAGTTAAGAGTTTAAGAGTTTTACCTTAGAGTCTTAGATTAGAGTTTTAGTCAGAGTTGAAGTTTAGTTTAGTTATAGTTAAGAGTTTAGAGTATTAGCTTAGAGTCCTAGCTTAGAGTTTTAGTCAGAGTTGAAGTTTACTTTAGTTTTAGTTAAGAGTTTGGAGTTTTACCTTAGTTAGGTTAGGTTAGGTTAGCTAAGTTAGGTTAGCTTAGGTTAGCTAGTAAACATTTCTCCATGTTTAAGTTAGGTTAGCTTAGGCTAGATTAAGTTAAGTTAGGTTAACCTACGTACAAGCATGTACGTAGGTTAACCTAACCTAACTTAACCTGACCTAACCTAACTTAATATAGCCTAACCTAACCTAACTTAAACATGGAGAAATGTTTACTAGCTAACCTAAGCTAACCTAACCTAACTCAGCTAACCTCTTCTAACCTAACTAAGGTAAACCTCCAAACTCTTAACTAAAACTAAACTAAACTAGAACTCTAACTAAAACACTAAGCTAAGACTCTGAGGTAAAACTCTAAACTCCTAACTAAAACTAAACAAAACTTCAACTCTAACTAAAATCTAAGCTAAGCCTCTAAGCTAAAACTCTAAACTCTTAACTAAAACTAAAGTAAACTTCAACTCTGACTAAAACTCTAAGCTAAGACTCTAAGGCAAAACTCTAAATTCTTAACTAAAACTAAACTAAACTTCAACTCTAACTAAAAATCTAAGCTATGACTCTAAGCTCTTAACTAAAACTAAAAGCAAACTTCAACTCTGACTAAAACTCTAAGCTAAGACTCTATGGTAAAAATCTTAACTAAAACTAAACTAAACTTATACAAAAACTCTAAGCTAAGACTCTAAGATAAAACTCTAAACTCTTAACTAAAACTAAAGTAAACTTCAACTCTAACTAAAACTCTAAGCTAAGAGTCTAAGGTAAAACTCTAAACTCTTAACTAAAACTAAACTAAACTAGAACTTCAACAAAAACTCTAAGCTGAAACTCTAAGATAATACTCTAATCTCTTAACTATAACTAAACTAAACTTCAACTCTAACTAAAACTCTAATCTAAGACTCTAAGGTAAAAATCTTAAACTCTTAACTAAACTAAACTTCAACTCTAACAAAAACTCTAATCTAAGACTCTATGGTAAAACTCTAAACTCTTAACTAAAACTAAACTAAACTAGAACTCTAACTAAAACTCTAAGCTAAGACTCTAGGCTAAAAGTCTAAGCTAAGACTCTAGACTAAAAGTCTAAACAGTTACTAAATTAAACTTCAACTCTAACTAAAACTCTAAGCTAAGACTCTAAGCTAAAACTCTAAACTCTTAACTAAAACAAATGTAAACTTCAATTCTTACTAAAACTCTAAGCTAAGAGACTAAGGTAAAACTCTTGACTAAAACTAAACTAAACTTCAACAAAAACTCTAAGCTGAGACTCTAAGCTAAGACTCTAAACTCTTAACTATAACTAAACTAGGCTTCAAATCTAACTTAAACTCTAAGCTAATACTGTAAGCTAAGACTCAAAACTCTTAACTAAAACTAAACTAAACTAGAAATCTAACAAAAACTCTAAGCTTAGACTCCAAGGTGAAACTCTAAACTCTTAACTAAAACTAAACTAAACTAGAACTCTAACTAAAACTGTCAGCTAAGACTCTAAGGTAAAAGTCTAAACTCTTAACTAAAAGTAAACTAAAGTAGAACTCTAATTAAACCTCTAAGCTAAGACTCTAAGCTAAAAATCTATACTCTTAACTATAACTAAGCTAAGCTTCAACTCTAACTAAAACTTTAGGCTACAACTCTAAGGTAAAACTCTAAACTCTTAACTAAAACTAAGCTAAACTTCAATCTCTAAGCTATGACTCAAAGCTAAAAACTGTAAACTCTTAACTAAACTAAACTTCAACTCTAAGCTAAGACTCTAGGCTAAAACTTTTAACCAAAACTAAACTAAACTTCAACTCTAACTAAAACTCTAAGATAAGACTATAAGAAAAAATTATATATTAAAACTAAACTAAACTAAACTAAACTCCAACTCTAACAAAAACTCTAAGCTAAGACTCTAAGCTAACGCTCTAAACTATTAACTACAACTAAACTAAACTAGAACTCTAACGAAACTCTAGGTTAAAACTCTAAACTCTTAACTAAACTAAACTTCAACTCTAGCTAAAACTCAATTCTACGACTCTAAGCTAAAAACTCTTAACTATAACTAAAATAAACTTCAAACCTAACTAAATATATAATATATGACTTTATTATAAAACTCTAAACTCTTTTAATAAAACTCAAATAAACTACAATTTTAACTAAAACTCTAATATAAGACTCCAAGACAGAACTCTAAACTCTTAACTAAAACTAAACTAAACCTTCAACTCTAGCTAAAACTCCTAGCTAAGAATTTTACTGAAAACTATTATATCTTAATTAAAACTAAACTAAACTAGAACTCTAACAAAAATTCTAAGTTCAGACACTAAGCTAAAACTATAATCTCCTAACTATTACTAAAATAAATTACAACTATAATTAAAACTCTATGTTAAGACTCTAAGTTACGACTCTAAGGTAAGGCTCTAAACACATAACCAAAACTAAAGTAAACTAAAATTATAACAAAAACTCTAAGTTAAGACTATAATTTAAAACTCTAAACTCTTAACTATTAATAAACTAAACTTCAACTCTAACTAAAACTCTAAGCTAAGAGTCTAAGGTAAAACTCCAAACTCTTAACTATAAGTAAACTAAACTAGAACTCTAACAACAACTCTAAGCTATAACTCTAAGCTAAAAACTCTAAACTCTTAACTATAACTAAACTAAACTTCAACTCAAACTAAAACTCTAATCTCAGACTCTAATGTAAAACTCTAAACTCTTAACTAAAACTAAACTAAACTAGAACTCTAACTAAAACTCTAAGCTAAGACTCTATGGTAAAACTCTAAACTCCTAACTAAAACTGAACTAAACTTCAACTCTAACTAAAAATCTAAGCTAAGACTCTAAGCTCTTAACTAAAACTAAAAGCAAACTTCAAATCTGACTAAAACTCTAAGCTAAGACTCTAAGGTAAAACTCTTAACTAAAACTAAACTAAGCTTCAACAAAAACTCTAAGTTAAGACTCTAAGCTAAAACTCTAAACTCTTAACTAAAACTAAAGTAAACTTCAACTCTGACTAAAACTCCAAGCTATGACTCTAAGGTAAAACTCTAAACTCTTAACTAAAACTAAACTAAACTAGAACTTCAACATAAACTCTAAGCTGAGACTCTAAGCTGCGACTCTAAACTCTTAACTATAAATAAACTAAACTTCAACTTTGGCGAAAACTCTAAGCTAAGACTCTAAGGTAAAACTCTAACCTCTTAACTATAAATAAAAAATACTTCAACTCTAACAAAACTCTTACCTAAGACTCTAAGGTAAAATTCTAAACTCTTAACTAAAACTAAACTAAACTAAAACTCTAACTATAACTCTAACCTAAGACTCAAGACTAAAAGTCTAAGCTAAGACTCTAGGCTAAAACTCTAAACTATTTCTAAACTAAACTTCAACTCTAACCAAAACTCTAAGCTATGACTCTATGGTAAAACTATAAACTATTATCTGAAAATAAAATAAACATAAAGTCTAACTAAAACTTTAGTCTAAGGCTCTCATCCAAAATTCAAAATTCTCAACTAAACTAAACTAGAAACCTAACTAGAACTCTAAGCTAAGATTCCAATGTAAAACTCTAAACTCATGACTTAAACTGAACTTTAACTCTAACTGAGTGTCTAAGCTAAGACTTTATGCTAAAACTCTTAACTAAAACTAAAGTAAACTTCAACTCTGAATAAAAGTCTAAGATAAGACCCTAAGGTAAAACTCTAAACTTTTAACTAAAACTAAACTAAACTTCAACAAAAACTCTAAGCCAAGACTCTAAGCTAATACTCTAAACTCTTAACTATAACTAAACTAAACTTCAACTCTAACTAAAAGTCTAAATTAAGACTCTAGGCTAAAAACTCTAAACTCTTAACTATAACTAAACTAAGCTTCAACTCTAACAAAAACTATAATCTAAGACTCTAAGGTAAAACTCTTAACTGTTCACTAAAACTAAACTAGAGCTCTAACTAAAAATCTAAGCTTCATCTATAACAAAAACTCTAATCTAATACTCTAATTTAAAACTCTGTACTATTAACTGAAAATAAAAAAAACTTCAACTCTTAATAAAACTCTAAACTAAGACTATAAGGTAAAACTCTGAACCTTTAACTAAAACTAAACTAAACTCTAACTAAAACTCTAAGCTCAGACTCTAAGCTAAAATTATAAACACTTAGATATTACTAAAATAAACTTCAACTCTAACTGAAACACAAAAGTAAAACTCTAAACTCTTAACTAAAAGTAAACTAACCAAGAAATTCAACAAAAACTCTAAGCTAAAAACTAAACTCTTAACTATAACTAACTAAACTTGAACTCTAACTAAAACTCTAACCTAAGACTCTAAGCTAAAACTTTAAACTCTTAACTAAAACTAAACTAAACTAGAACTTCAACAAAAACTCTAAGCTATGAGTCTAAGGTAAAACTCTAAATTCCTAACTAAAACTAAACTAAACTAGAAATCTCATCAAAAACACTACGCTATGACACTGAGGTAAAACTCAAACTCTTAACTAAAACTAAACTAAACTAGAACTTCAACAAAAACTCTAAACTAAGACTCTAAGCTAAAACGCTAAACTCTTAACTAAAACTTAACTAAAACTGCAACTTTAACTTAAACTCCAAGTTGAGACTCTAAGCTAAAACTCGAAACTCTTAACTATTACTAAACTAAAATTCAACTTTAACTAAAACTCTAGGGTAAGACTCTAAACTCTTAACTAAAACTTAATTAAAACTGCAACATTAACTAAAACTCTAAGTTAAGACTCTAAGCTAAAACTCTTAATTATTACTAAACTAAAATTCAACTCTAACTAAAACTCTAAACTCTTAACTAAAACTAAACTAAATTAGAACTTCAACAAAACTCTAAGCTAAGACTCTAAGGTAAAACTCTAAACTCTTAACTAAAACTAAAGTAAACTTCAACTCTAACTAAAATTCTAAGCTAAGACTCTAAGCTAAGACTCTAGGCTAAAACTCTAAACTCTTATCTAAAACTACAACTTTAACTAAAACTCTAAGTTAAGACTCTAAGCTAAAACTCTAAACTCTTAACTATTACTAAACTAAATTAGAACTCTAACAAAAACACTAAGCTAAGACTCTAAGCTAAAACTCTAAACTCTTAACTAAAACTAAAGTAAACTTCAACTCTAACTCAAACTCCAAGCTAAGAACTCTAAAGTAAAAACTAAACTCTTAACTATTAGTAAACTAAACAAGAACTCAAACAAAAACTCTAAGCTAAGACAAGCTAAACTCTAAACTCTTAACTATTACTGTAAAATAAACTAGAACTCTAACATAAACTCTAAGCTAAGACTCTAAGCTAAAACTCTAAACTCTTATCTACAACTAAACTAAACTTCAACTCTAACTAAAACTCTAAGCTAAAACTCTAAACTCTTAACTAAAACTAAACTAAAGTAGAACTTCAAAAAAAAACTTTAAGCTAAGACTCTAAGCTAAAAACTAAATTCTTAACTATTTATGTCCATATATGGACCCCCGTCACGACCTCCTGATAGGGTTCTACCGATTATGTAATCAATTTCTCAGAAATCCATTTGTCCTAGTTGATTACGTCATTCTATGCCCATAAATGGATTCCCGTCACGAGCTCCTGATAGGGTTCTACCGATTATGTAATCAATTTCTCTGGAATTCTCTCCCTTCGATTACGAAATCAATTTCTCGGAAATCCTCTTCCCTTGAGGGATTCTATGCCCATATATGGAGTCCCCTCACGTGCTTATGAGGTTAGTTTAGGTTACGCAATCAATTTCTCGGAAATCCATTTTCCCTCTCGAGTCCTAGATCAATATATCTCTTCCCCACCTTCCCCTTAGAAACAAAAAATTAATTCCCCTTTCTTGAATCAATAATTCCCTTAGAAACAACAAATTAATTCCCCTTTTGTGAATCAATAATTCCCCTTAGAAACAACAAATTAATTCCCCTTTCTTGAATCAATAATTCCCCTTAGAAACAACAAATTAATTCCCGTTTCTTGACAAATCAAACAACCTTGACATCACCTGTCAGACATTAATAAACTTCGCCCGGAAACAATTCTCCTGGACGAACTCCAAAGACATTAATAAACTTCGCCCGGAGACAATTCTCCTTGGAAATACATCAAAGTGAGAAAAATTTTGTTTTTCATTCTCAGTGACAAAAACCATCTCCCTAGGGACTCTATGCCCATATATGGAGTCCCCTCACGACCTCATGAGGTTAGGCTAGGTTACGCAATCAATTTCTCGGAAATCCATTTTCCCTCTCGAGTCCTAGATCAATATCCCCACCTTCCCCTTAGAAACAACAAATTAATTCACCTTTCTTGAATCAATAATTCCCCTTAGAAACAACAAATGAATTCCCCTTTCTTGAATCAATAATTCCCCTTAGAAACAACAAATTAATTTTCCTTTCTTGAATCAATAATTCCCCTTAGAAACAACAAATTAATTCCCTTTTCGTGACAAATCAATCAACCTTGACATCACCTGTCAGACATTAATAAACTTCGCCCGGAAACAATTCTCCTGGACGAACTCCAAAGACATTAATAAACTTCGCCCGGAGACAATTCTCCTTGAAACATCTTTCAAAGTGAGAAAAATCCTGTTTTTCCATTCTCAGTGAGAAAAACCATAAAACAGACATAAATTGCTGTTGACATCCATGAAAAACAACAAATAAATTGACCGACACACAAAACCATCCTAGAAACATCCATCAAAGTGAGAAAAATCCGGTTTTTTCATTCTCACTGACAAAAACCATAAAACAGACATAAATTGCTGTTGACATCCATGAAAAACAACAGATAAATTAACTAACACTCATAACCATCCATGAAACATCCATCAAAGTGGGAAAAATCCTGTTTTTTCAAGTGAGAAAAATCCTGTTTTTTCATTCTCAGTGAGAAAAACCATCTCCCTAGGGAGTCTATGCCAATATATGGAGCCCTGTCACGAGTCAATAGGACCTCTCTACTTTGGAGTCATCAACATAAATTGTATGTAGCTTGAATTGTTTGATAGATTATTGCTAGGGCTCACCAATGTTCCATTTATGTAGACACATATTTCTTTATATAAATTTTGTAGTATACCATTTTCATAGGATAGTCCATCGACGTTGGAGGGAGGTAAAATGTCAGAATTTTTCCTCACCACAACTTTTAAATCAATAAATGTGGATGATAAATCTATGAAGTAGTCCTCATTGGAATAAATTTGAAAATGTATGCTTTCAGAGAGGGGTTGCTGTGGATAGAATTGTTCATAGAACCCGTGTTTTACACTTATATCCACGCTTTCTGCATTGAAAATATTTAGAGATGTATTGATAGTGGAATTAGACTCTTTTGGGGTAGGTATGTCATTTCAGTCTAGGAAAAGAAATCCCTTTTCGACCTAATGATTTTTCTTCTTGGTTTCTTTTTCTTCCTCTTAATTTTCTTTGACAAGAGTGATGTTGTCTTTCGCTTCTGACCTGAGTAGAGACTAATGAGTGATGAGATGTTTCTCCTCCTTTTAAAACCTTTCCCACTTTGTCGTGATTTCAATCGCTCGCCAAGGGATCGTGCGCTGGACCTTAGATTTTGTGACACACTTTCTTTAAAATTTTTACCATCCCCCCAATCGTGTAGCGTAGAGGATGCAAAATTTACGGCAACCGGTGGAATATATTTTTTAGCCAGCGGTATTGCAGAGCGAAACAGCTTAGTAAACCAACTGCCAAGACCATAGCCAAACGTTGACGAACGGCCTTTACAATAGTCCATTCCATATCCCAATTGTCGTGGTTGGAGAGCAGTAACATAGCAATCAATATCAGGAAATACAAATATGTTTTTTTCTATTCGCCATTTTGTTGCTGCTGAATGGGTCAAAAATGACATGTAATCACGGCCAAACCTTTTGTTATCGCCAGTGGATAACCCAAATCAATTCTTAGTGTTAACTGACAGAGTTCCAAATACGAAGTGTTTACAGGAACATACTGAAGATGCTTTATACTATAGTGATGAACATGTTCATGGGTGGTTTTTCGTTCAAAAACAAGTAGAAGGGTAACATTTGAATTACCAACTCTTGATGTTTCAACAAAGGACGCATAAATACATGTACAAGAGTCCGAGGAGAAACCTGGTGGATAATCTGCAAAAATAACACGATTCATCACACTAACAGTTCCAGCGTTTTTACCATTTATCATATTCCCTTTGAAGCCAAGAACATCTCTCAGATTATCATTGAGATGAATCATTTCAGTGTCAACGGGTGAGCTAATGTAAATCTTATCATGTTCCATTGAATAATTAAATTGGAACGTACCATTCTCATGAACAGAGATTTTCCTATTGATTGTATGACACAAATCGATCATACTACCAAATTCCTTGTATTTCAGTGTGACATGGGGATATTCACTAGATTTAAGTGCTTCAACCCATTCATACTCGACAAAGAGTGACCAATCGAATGGTATAGCTTTTATTTCATACACACTATCCTTTCTCAGAATATCATAGGGATTTTTGAGAATGCAGTCGACAAGAGCAACTTCATACTTTCCATCATAGAATTTGATGAGGGGGGGGAGAGTTTTGTCAAAAAATCACTTGTTTTATTCAAATCATTGTAGAGAGGGTCGGAGACGTTGGATATAAACGTTACATAAAAATCATGGGGCATTGTCAATATCTTCAACACTGATCCAAGAATCAAAATCAGAGTTGTATCCAAGCCAACGAACAAGCAACTGTTTCATGCCCCTTTGAGTAAGAGTCTTTAATATCTTTTCAATCTGATAGATTCCAGTATTTTTAAATTTTTGTAATTCATAATCATAAAAGACGCCAAGAATCTCATCATCTTTCATGTCACGTAGACGATACGTTAGGAGTGTAGTGTCCAAGAGTTTGGAGACTTTAAAAAGTTTAGTGGACCATAAGTAATTACCCTTTTAAAAAACAATTGTAGTTCGATTGATCTGAACAGTATCAACAGCATTGGATTTTTTCTTTTTCACTTCATTACCACCACCACCACCATTGAAAAATTGTTCAAGAAAAATGTTAAATGTCCTGAGATCATTACGAACTTCCGTTGGGGTTGAGTCAGGCAAGGATCGATGGGGGTATTGATTATAAACCAACATGATTTTTTCCAAATCATGAATAAAAGCAGCAGTATTTTCTAAAAGTGCAATATCTAGAAATTAAAAGTCGAACAGTTCTTATCAGCCGTTTGGCCAATGCTGCCTTTATTGGACTATGACTATGATAGAGGATTGTATTATATTTCAGTAGAACCTTCTTTACATGGAGATTAACAAATTCCCTACCCCGATCCATTTGAATCTTCTTATAGCAGTCCTGTTCAAGGATGATTTCAAGAGCTTTATCAACTTCATCTCCGCTCTTTGACTGCACTGGAACGGCATATACATAGCGACTAAAAACACTGATTGCAAGTAGAATGTAACTGTATGGGTAATTGTGATGCCATTGAATCTCATCCAGAGTCAAAAGATCTGCTTGTAGTATTTGTAATGGGAAAAAGACTTTAGTTTTTCGATAGTGATTATCACGAACTCTACGATTACGATGTAGAGCGTAACTTGATTCATTCTGTAGATACTCTGTCCCCCGATTCTTTTCAATTCCAGTGATTTGAGCAAGTGTAGTGGGTGAACTTAAACTTCCCACTGACCCAATATTCTCACAAACATGTTTCAATGCTTGAACCATTTTGAACGTAAACACGTAGTGAAGTGTCCACTGCCCATTTGCATACTGACAGGTGATGGTGAGGGGGATGCAGTGATATTAAGACGTATTCGCTTGACTCCCCCACTCATAACTCTTGTCAAATCATTCCCACTTGGCGTGCTAGTATTTCCCGAAAATGATTTAAAAACATGTTTTGATATATGACTAAATTCCTTTAATCGTTTTAAAACATGTTTATTAGCAATAAGGCTTTTGGGAAAGTTTGATGAGTTTAAAAATGTATGAAGATGACTGCCATAGGGTACAAGTCTTACGATTCTTGAGCAAATCTGATAATAAATGAAGTAGAATGCAGCTCTTGCTATTACAATTTGATTCTCATTAACATCAATTTGAACATATTCACTGTCATTGATATGTTTCAAGAGTCTTTTACACTGTTCACGATAGGAATGTGGCATTAGATCTGCAACACTTGTCATAACTTTAGACAAATCTTGTTCTTCTTCTTTTGGTAATATTATTGTTGATGATGATGATGATGATGGAGTCATTTCCTTATTGTGATCAATGACATTTACTTTGAGTGGTCTCTCACGATAGGGTTTATGTTTGTCGACTCGGCGAAGTGCATTTTGAAGCAGAATTAATTTTTTATCGTCGGCAATTGTCTCATTGTTAATGAATTTATTGAGATTGTCCTCGAAATGTTCCTTTGGAGAAAGGGCGAGTTCAATTGGAGCTAATTTATAGGGTTTGGCCATTCTCTAGAGAAAGCTGTTTACAAGTCCTGCAATGATTGGCAGTAAAAGTGTAAAGAAGTTACCACCCGCTTTAAGAAGTCGTTTTCTTTTAAAATCGTTTCATTTATTTTTGCTTGCCGCTGATGCTAGGGAGCGTACAAGGGAACGATGTTTTTTTGTCTGTTGCTTAACACCTTCTGGCAGTTGAACATTGCCTTCAGTTAGATTTAAGCAAAGTTCAGATATGAGATTCATGAATTCTCTGTCGACACCATGTTTGAGTATAGCGACAGCATGTTTGAGTTATTACCTAGGACGGTGAATAAATGTAGATGTTCATGTAGTTTCTTCAGTGTCATGATTGCAACTAACGAGTTTTTTTACTGTTCACCGGCAGATATACCGTAATTTCATTGTCAAAAATATCGGTGACTACATGTAAATCCTCGGGTGTGTTCTGATTCAGTTCCAATAGAATATATCCATAGGGTTTGTTGGTAGCCTGATTTCAGGCCGGGAGTAGGAATTTCGGTTCACCCGGATACACCTGTCTGTTTAACGTTATGAGGGAACTGGAATAACGAACAACCCTGTAGATGATATAGTTGGTACAATTCTTTTTTTTTATTAATAAATAAGGGTTTATTCATCAACCAAAAATAACAAAATCCAGAAGCTAAGCTTGTAAAGGAGATCACTAACCCAACTAGGTCAAAAAAAAAGAAAAAAAAGAACAAAAAAAATAATAATGAAAGAAAAAAAAAACAAACAAACCTATCGCATAAAAATAACTAATAAGCGACTATACCACACACAATTGTATCATCTCCTGAGACCATTCTTCAATCGATTCAGCCAGATCGTCAATAATCAACCAAGAGTTTATTCAATACTGTTGAAAATGTCAAGTCTATGTATCAATTTCGTGTCTGGGGCAATAGTTTTTATTCTATCATAGGATTCTTGCCAAACACTATAGCAATTGTAAATTTTTGTTGGATTTTCAAAAAACATTTTATCACGATTTTGAATTATTTTTGTTAAAATTTTCCTTTTGCCGGACATTGATGGTCCGCAAAGAAACAATCTAAATGGAGTTTTAAATTGATACATAGTCCCCACTTGCATCGATGTCAAAACACAACTGCTTGTAGATTGTATCATTCCCTTCAATAAATAATAATAGTTATTTCCCTAATCAGATTCGAGAACAAGAAAACATTTTAAAGAATGATACATGTTTTTTGTTTACAGAATAAAAACGTCACTACAAAAAATACTACATGTTTTATTAATACACATAAAAAAAATGAAAAAGGCACTATCACGTATTAAATTCAAAACAAGACACTAGAAAAAGGCACTTATCACAATTGGAGAGGGCCCCCCCAGAAGGGCGCAGCAGCCACTGGCGGCAGCCGGCCGAAGGCCGGTCCCCCCCCCCTCCGGCCCGCCTGCGGGTACGGGGTCCAAAAAACAATTTGAACACAATTTTTCTATTTACAAAAAAATGACTCTACCTTGCTATAAAAAAAAAACCACTGAGCTGGGGAAAAACTACTGCCGAGTTGGGAAAAAAACTACTGCTGAGTGGGGAAAAAAACAGTGCTGAGTTGGGAAAAAAATCTATTAAAAAGAATCCCACCACCCAACCATTCACTATTGAATTTTTTTCCGACCGAGGCGATGTCTATAATCTAGACACACACTTCGGTAAAAAGTTAGATAATGTCCTTGGGGTAGCACCGTCACACCATCTGCACACACATAGACTTTATCCGACACGGAACAGATGGCTAATTTATCAACTAAAACTGTGTGGTTTTTAAATTTTAAAGAGCGAATCGCCATGACTTTCGCCCTTGGAAGAATACTATTTTCCACACAGTTTCTATATAGATTCATGTCAAAATTCTTATTCACGTAGTGTCTAGGCACCCCTTTGCAGACTTTTTGATAACATCGTTGTGTGTTTTCACACAGTACACCTTTGGACCTGCAAGCACACCACTGGAAATCAAGTCACCTCCCGTCTCTGATTTTAACATTAATAACTGATTTGGGGCCTGACGCTTCCCTAGCTCCGGGTAAATGGACACGTCCCAATTGGTAAAGTCCATTTGAGAGCTAATGCGCGTGCCTTTTTCCAAATCTTCCAATAAATTCGCGGTTCTAACTTTTAGCAAAAGTGAATCGGTATCCCCGTAATATTTCTTGAAGTTCTCCCTCCGCTGGTCATTGGCGCCTACACACATCATAAAAGAATGACAACATGAGTTTTTTGGATATTTCGGTTATTGCGCTGCCACCTGCAATATTTTTATTTAGAATTACATTTTTTTCTATGCAAGAGGACCATATTCAAGTCTATGATGGTGAATGATGTGAAGTTTGGATCGGAAACGACTCGAGCACATTCTTTTTGGTCTGTCACAATGTCACAATGACTTCGATTACGTACACTATCACACATTTTTTCGAAGGCCGAGGTCAAAATGAGTTTAAAGATTTCTTTTTCAACCTTCATTTTCGCTTCGGAACGTTTACCGACAAAAGTGTCAGTCAACGTTTTCAAATAGGGTTTCTGGTCAAATTGGAGGGCTTTATGTATCCTTGTGACGTTGAAACCGTTGACTACCATCCACTGCAAAAGAACGTGATGTACAACAATATTCTCTTTCGGATGAAGGTCGGCAATAAGTTTTTGTTTTGAAAGTGTCCAGTGCCCACCGCCATCCTCTAACTTAGAAATATTGTATGGACTCAAAGAGTCCCTAGTCATCTCTATGTTTATGCAAGGGAAAACAAAATCCTTCACCGAGTCATGATGCTCCACCGGTATTTCATTATCGATTTCAAAACACCATCCCCACGGTCCATTCTCTTCAACATTGGTAATGTTGGGGAAATCTGAAGCACGAGGATCCTTAAGCCATTTATAATTTTCACATGGCAAAGAATAGTGAGACATTGTCGACGAATAGAGGGAGTTCATATCTAAGAAAACTGCATCCAAGATTACACCGGTGTCTTGTCCAGTCGGATCAGCTTCAAGGATACGATCTCCATGACAAACATACCCTCCCCTCATTGGTCTCTCTACAAATAGATGCTGATCCACGTCGGTGATCAAGCCTATTTCCTATTTACTGATTTTAAGAATTAAATCAATCACCAAATGAGGAGTGGAAAAATAATAACCTAAATCCAACCCAAATTCCCCATAGATTCTATCAGTGTTCTTACACACAATATCCAGCAACGTCAATACATCACCTGCCAGGCATAATCTACAATAATCCCACCCATTTTTACACCCTCCCTTAGCCCAAACCCTCTTGGCAAATTCATAGTCAACAGTGGTGCATTGACACTCGTAAAGTGAATCGTATAACGAGGCGATGGACGGCAATTTTTACTCAGAAAGCATGGCGGTCGAGCTGTAGTACTCATACGGTTATGTGCCCTTATAAGTTAATAAATTATACATTTCACCGTCTAGAAAATGCTGTTTAAGGAGGTGGTTCTTAAGCAGGGGAAAGTATCAAAGTCGATGCTTTTCTATAATTCAATTATCTTTCTTAGGTATTTAGGGAAGAAGCTATAGGAGTCTAAAAAACAGATCTTATTTATGCACAGTTTACCATTATCTATTATTTCCCTTTAGAATGCTAAGAGAAGCAACTTCTAAGATAATTTAGGTATGATGTTATATGCAAAATAACCATCTACCCATGTGCCATCTACAACTTCACATAGTTACAGTCTTGCCAATGCCGGTAAAATAGATTTCAGGTCATAGCTGGAATTTTGCATATAAACTATGTAGAAACAATTGTTGACTAACGTTTAAATTACACGATTGATGGGCCACTCCACGAAAATTGCTCAATCCCGATACAATTGGGTTGCCCAAATGATCGTGGTCACGGACCATCCCTTTAACCCCCTTCTCCTTACCCTCTTTCCCATTACCCTCAACAAATTCCCCCTTACAAACCCAACATATTTTTTTAGTTTTAATGGCCAACTCGTCCTCTGGTGATAGAGTCATTGGACAGGATGTATTTCGCAGCCGTGATATCGATTTATTTGCTGTTTTGATGAGTGCTGTCACAGCTGAGAGCATAAAATCCTCACCACCCAATCTCTCAACTACCTATACCAATTGCATGGAATTACACGAGTCCCTTTGTGCGTGAGCATAAGAGACTGCAATAACGTTATGTTTTTTAACAAGATTTGATTTCAATGGATCATAAACATCTATGAGAGCGGCTTCGCAGTCTAAGGCCACCTTGTCACTCTGCTGGAGTGAATTTTGAAAGTTCTGAAATTGCAAGATGGCCCTGTCACCGCTAGCCGTTTGCACAGATTGACATCCGTGACGCTTGCAATGCCTTCGTATGATTGTTTAACTTAATTTCTGACCGGAATCTAGAATAACGTGTTAAGCACAGGTGGAACACCAAAACTGAAATAATATGCATTGAAGCAATTGCTTTTATATAATTTGAAAATTTATAATAATGGCCTGGTTCCACAGATATATTGAAAGCTTCTTTCAAATTCTCAGGTATGAAAAAGTTCAAATTAGTAACCATCTGTAAATTCTTTTCTTTTACTGAATAAGCCAGATCAATATCTCTCGGTAGAATTATTCCCCCATCATTTAAAACAGTTGTGTTCACTTATGTATTTTTTATGTCACACCACTTTGAACTTAATGAATAAAGGTAAAAAATATAAGGACGACGGCAGCCTTCTCCATTGGTTGTGACAAGCGTAGGAATGTTTGCAAATGTGGCAGATGCTGCGTGCCCATAATCCATGCTCTGTTCTTGAAGTATAGTTTCAACTGCAGGAATCTGACAAAAAAGTAGGGGAAGTTTTCCTTCTTCTTTCGTGACCAATTGTAGATGAAGTTACCAAGTTTTAGCGGATGTATGTACAAAACACGGCCTGAAAAATGTATTTTCTATTACGTTCAAACAATGTCCCAACTAAAACTTACCAAGTTTTAGCTGATATGTGTACAAAACACAGCCTGAAAAAACGTATCTTCTATTGCGTTCAAACAATGTGCACTCTCATAAATCTCATCTTGGGAGACTCAGTCTAGATATTTCAGGTTTGATTGACCTGAATTTTAATCTTATAATATTCTACTCTCAAAATTAGCATTTCTACAGCGAGCAAGGAAAACCTGGTTGCAGGCAGAAAAAATTAATTTTAATATTAAATTCATATAATAATTGAATATTTAGCTTAATAATTAAATTAATGAAAGCACCTGCTTTCAAGTTTTTTTCGAGTAGGTAAAACAAAACAAGCTAGAGCAAACGGTTCCTACTTGTAAGGGGTTATGAGGAGGAGATTCACGTCTGCAACATTGGTCCAAAGTGAAATAAACAAAACAGAGATGGAGAATAGCTTTTTTTAGTCTACAAGCCCTTTCCTTTTCAATAAGTTTCTTATACCTTTTCAAATTAGGGTTCGAATCTAAATGCAAAATTTACAATTGGTAATTTTTCATCACCACCTGTAAATAATTATTTGGACAAAACAATGACCCCAAGACAAATTAACAATTTTGATATATGTTGAAAATTTATTGGCTAGATAAGAGCTCCAATGAAGCTTAGTTTCGAAATATTCTACCCTGAAGACGAGTAATGGGGGTCAATAGAAGTTTATGCCTGAGAAAGTTGGATAAGTAATAAAATGTTGTCTTCTGTAAAATAAAGGGTAAAGTAAACCATTACATAGACTAGAAATTTATTCCTTAGATTGAAGCGCAGTAATTTTCAAAGATACCATAAAGTTGTCAAAGGACAGTGTTGTCATAACAATGACAACCTCTAAGACTTCTAAAAGCAAAAGCTTCATTTGCATTTTAGGCCCACTGAAAACAATTTATTTGAAGGATTATTTTTATTTCTCCTAAAATCAACAAAAAACATCTATATATTAAAGCTAATCAAGGTTTGAAATCTCAGTGATGCTACCTATCCCTTTCTTAAAACCTCTAAACAACTTGAGTGTCATTTGCATTTTATTGAGAACAATTTGTATTTTGAATAGTTTAGTTTTTATTAGATGAAACATCAACAGCAATAAAAAAAGAAATAAATGCAAAATAGGTTGATCCAATAAAAACAATTTAGGGGGGGGAACAATTTAGGTTGATCCAATAACTTGCGTTAGGAGCAAGTTTAGTTAATGCAAACTTGAGCTAATTAAGTAAATTACACTACTTTAGACTATGATAGGGGGCGTGCCCCCTAACCCTCCTGGATCCACCACTGATTCCTTGAAATGTCAATATTCTATTACAACTTTACACAACCAGGATCGAACAAGCCACCTTTTCCGAGTAATAAATTTTTATGTAAACAATAGGACACTTGCATTATTTACAACCCTGACCCCAGGGGCTGTGAGGGTCATATCATACCCAGAAGCATAATTGGACCTTCAAATTATGGTGAGCAAAATGGCTAACTCAAAATTTGCAGCAGCTAAATGGACATGGAATTAAGGCACTGGAAATCATTAAGTTCAATCGAATGAGCCAAATCCAAAGTTTCTTAAAAACTGGATAATCAATCTAGTTTCTTTGGTCATAAAACATTTCAACATTGTTGTAGAGACTCCAGTAGATCTTTCCATATCACTTTTGTTCACTTCTTTGTCCTTTTTGGCACCTAAATAAATACTCAACTCTGGCTCACACTTGCAAAATAAATAAATAAAAAAAACATAATAAATGTCCTCTTCATGTCGTACAGTAGTAATGTACCCAGGATTAAAGTTTATATGGTAAAGGTGCGGTATAGTTCCCCCAAATAAAAACAGCTTATTTCTAACTGTATATTATTCAGTCAATTGGGCTGCTAAATTGCACAGATACTGTCTAGTAGAAGCAGAACACTTTTTACTGTATACCCCAGTTCTATCTGTAGGGCATTTGTACTCTACATTAAAAGGGGAACTAAACTACACCTTTACTGTCAAAATAAAGGAAAATAAGTGGCAAATAGTTGTTGAGTTTGCTTCCTTGAATCAACTAGGCTAGCCACAGCTACCTCAGCCATAACTTATCAAACCCTATGAGACAGAATCTGGCAGATTTCTGAGAATTTCATTTCACTCCCAGCAAGGCTAGTTTTTTTGTGAATCTAAGCTAGACTAACAGTAAAAGCGTGCTATACAAGTGTAGGCTAGGCTAATGAGGAACAGCCAGACTATAACCCCCAGTTTAGTCTAGGCTACTAAAATTCACCATAGATAAAAGGAAAATAAAAGCTAAGAAACTCAGCAAGTCTTTGCTGATCTGACATTTCCCACTCATGGCCGAAAATGATGTGATACTTTCATACAATCAAAGTACAAAATCATACAATCAAACAATCATAAAATTAAAGTACAAAATCAGCCCCTCATAAGCGGGGCTGCGACGTTGCCACCCAAAAACACAGGGAATAACGAATAAGCTCTATGAGCCATTTTTTCAGCTAAAACGACGTTCTTAGAACGCCGAAATATAACGCAATTTAAGAGTAAACCCGAGAATATCTTCTTTAGAACTGAAAAACTAACGGTGAAAACGAACGGAGCTACTCTCTTTGTGTCCTGACGAACGATAAAGAAAGAAGCAGACGAAAAACAGAAGTAACATGCTTACAGCATGTTACTTTTTTTCAGCATTTTTTTTTCATCATCAACCATTCCTATACCGCCATTTTGAGTAGCCTAGTGTTTATTATTTCAATTAATCAGTAGTTGTACCGAACCATTCGTGCTCAAATCCTCCTCGGGGCCATACTGTGGTGTTTCATTTGTGGATGGTGAAACCTTCCCCACAGTAGAGTGCAGACGGTCTGTTATCATTGTGATATCCTTTCTTGTTTTAGTTTAAAGCTTATTACAATAGGCAATGCTTAGAAGTCCTCCAAAAAAGTCCCCCTAGATCCCACCCCAAATACCAGTGAAATTGATACCCATCTTGGCTGGTCAAGCTCACTATCACCAAATTTCACATGATAGCTCCGATTCTGAGAATAGGACAATGATCAGTGTAGGGGCTAATGTCACTATAAATGATGATAATGGGTTTCAAGATGTCCTTTCTAGAAGCTCTAAAAAAAGGAAAAATATCTCCCCAATCAAAAGCATTTCCCCTCTACCTGCCCAAGATCCTCCTTCCCAAAACTTAGGAATTTACCTTAAAATTTCTCCTATTACCCCCTTTGAAATAAAAAAGATTACTGCAATAAGATTTGCAATTATCAAATTTCTAAAATCAATGTTCTCTATTAAGACTCATCTTGATAGATCCCTGCTAATAGCTGTCCAAGATCAGAAATCAGCAGACACAATAATTAATCTAAAATCCCTTCTGAATACCCACAATTAATGCATCTAAATGGAACCCAAAACAATCCCCAACAAAAATAGTAGTTTATAATGTTCCCCCCGAAATACCCATTCAGGAGTTAAAAGCAGGGCTCTCAGATAGGGCTGGCAGCACAATCCCAGTTGAAGGTGTTATCCAACTTGGTAAACCTAACTCTAATGGCCTAAAAACAAGTAGATCCTTCTTATTTACACTGAAGGAAAAAATTAATATCCCAGAAAAGTTATTCCTGTTTGGGCAAATCAAACCGCACAAGGAATACAAACCAAAGCCTATCCAGTGTCAGAAGTGTCTCAAACTGGGACACACAACAAACAAATGCAATGAAATTCTCCTAGAGTGTAGTAATTGTAAAGCATTCCATCCTAAAGAGTTGACAACTTGCAACAACACTCAGCCTACATGTATCAATTGCAAAGGTCCACATGAATCTACCAATAAATCACTTTGCCCTGCATATAAGAAAAGAGCACTAACACTCCAAATACCAACAGAGAAGGCCATTCCATACCCCTTTGCAGCAATGGAAGCAAATGCTGCCCATCAATACCAAATAATGCCAGTAATGAAACCAACCAAAGCCCCCAAGTTAAACGCCCCCACTCCATCAAGTACCCCATATAAAACACCATTCTCTAAGTCCCCAAGCTCACATCCCTCTCAGAAGTAATCGCAAAGTCAACAAGCCTCCCTGCCCTGAGAGATGAGGTCAGCCTGGCCCCCCTCCCAAGAAGAAACAAACCAGAAACACTACCAGGAATTAATCCCTTAACTGACACAACCAAACATGTAATCCCCAAATATGCTTATTCATTCTAAACTGTAATGCAGTTCAGGCCATGAACATACATCAACTACAGAAAACAAAAATCATTGCAGAATTGGCAAAAAT